>NW_026287149.1:110000-125000 GCF_023373465.1 Oncorhynchus keta | reverse complement strand
ACGAGGACAGCTACTACTACTACTGTTTACTGGGCTTAGCAGAGCACAGAGAGGGAGAGATACGACGAGGACAGCTACTACTACTACTGTTTACTGGGCTTAGCAGAGCACAGAGAGGGAGAGATACGACGAGGACAGCTACTACTACTACTGTTTACTGGGCTTAGCAGAGCACAGAGAGGGGAGAGATACGACGAGGACAGCTACTACTACTACTGTTTACTGGGCTTAGCAGAGCACAGAGAGGGAGAGATACGACGAGGACAGCTACTACTACTACTGTTTACTGGGCTTAGCAGAGCACAGAGAGGGAGAGATACGACGAGGACAGCTACTACTACTACTGTTTACTGGGCTTAGCAGAGCACAGAGGGGAGAGATACGACGAGGACAGCTACTACTACTACTGTTTACTGGGCTTAGCAGAGCACAGAGAGGGAGAGATACGACGAGGACAGCTACTACTACTACTGTTTACTGGGCTTAGCAGAGCACAGAGAGGGAGAGATACGACGAGGACAGCTACTACTACTACTGTTTACTGGGCTTAGCAGAGCACAGAGAGGGAGAGATACGACGAGGACAGCTACTACTACTACTGTTTACTGGGCTTAGCAGAGCACAGAGAGGGAGAGATACGACGAGGACAGCTACTACTACTACTGTTTACTGGGCTTAGCAGAGCACAGAGAGGGGAGAGATACGACGAGGACAGCTACTACTACTACTACTGTTTACTGGGCTTAGCAGAGCCCAGAGAGGGGAGAGATACGACGAGGACAGCTACTACTACTACTGTTTACTGGGCTTAGCAGAGCACAGAGAGGGGAGAGATACGTGCAGAAACGATGAGGGCAGCCAGAGGAGGGGGGGGGGGAATGGGGGGGGGGGTCCTCACATATCATATCCTTGATTAAACCACAATACAGAACGTTCCAGAAAGAGACATGACAGAAGAATAGAAGTCAGCCAATAAGTGCTGAGGGATTCACCAAAAAGTCTTTAAATATTCAACTAGTTTAATTAGTCTTTAACGTTTGTTCAATTATTTGAATTCCATTTTAGTATTTTCTAGAGAGATAAATCAGATCAAGTCTGAACTGTGTGATGTAGTAGAGTGTTATTCTACATAGTTTAGCACAGAGATATTGGTAACTCACTACAATGACTTTAATCCATTGCGCGCTCGTCTACTTGTCCGGTCTGTGTGGAGCAGACAGGAGGAGATGGAGGAGGACGATGAGAAAAGCTACTAGAGGTTTACTGGGATGGCAGAGCAAGAGAGGAGGAGGGCGTGGGATGGAGAGGACAGGACTACTACTACTGTTTATGGAGCAGAGCAAGGAGAGGGAGAGATACGAGAGGACAGCTACTACTACTAGGAGGACGTGGGATGGAGAGCACAGAGAGGAGGAGTGGGATGGACGAGGACAGGAGAGGAGGGCTACTGGATTACTGAGGGAGAGAAAGGAGAGGAGGACAGGATGGAGAGAAAGGAGAGGAGGACAGGGATGGAGAGAAAAGGAGAGGAGGGCGTGGGATGGAGAGAAAGGAGAGGAGAAACGACGATGGAGAGCTACTACTACTACTGTTTACTGGGATGGAGCACAGAGAGGGAGATACGACGGGATGGAGCTAAGGAGAGGAGGACGTGGGATGGAGAGAAAGGAGAGAGGGAGGGACGGAGAGGGATGGATGGAGAAAGGGAGAGGAGGACTACTGTTTACTGGAGAGAAAGGAGAGCACAGAGAGGGATGAGATACGAAAGGAGGACGTGGCTACTACTACTACTGTTTACTGGGCTTAGCAGAGCACAGAGAGGGAGAGAGAGACGGGATGGGAGGACAGCTACTACTACTACTGTTTACTGGGCTTAGCAGAGGACAGAGATGGAGAGAAGGAGAGGACAGCTACTACTACTACTGTTTACTGGGCTGGAGAGCACAGAGGAGGGAGATACGAGGAGGAGAGCTACTACTACTACTGTTCGGGGATGGAGAGAGAAGAGAGGAGAGGATGGGATGGAGAGAAGCTACTAGGACTACTGTTTATGGAGAAAGGAGCAGAGCACAGAGGGAGGGAGGGCGTGGGATGGAGAGAAAGGACAGCTACTACTACTGTTTACTGGGCTGGAGAGAGGACAGGAGGGGGAGAGATAAGAAGGACAGCTACTAGGGGGACTGTTTATGGAGAGAAAGGCACAGAGAGGGGGGGAAGATGGAGAGAGGACAGCTACTACTACTACTGTTTACTGGGCTGGAGAGAGGAGGAGGAGGACAGGCATGGAGAGGAAGGAGATGGAGGACGTGGGATGGAGAGAAGAGGAGGACTACTGTTTACTGGGCTGGGAGAGCACAGAGGAGGGGATGGAGATGGAAGGACAGCTACTACTACTACTGTTTATGGAGAGAAAGCAGAGCACAGGAGAGGAGAGAGATACGACGAGGACAGCTACTACTACTGGGATGTTTACTGGAGGAGAGAGGACGTGGGATGGAGAGAGGAGGGAGGAGATGGAGGACAGGAGGACTACTACTATGTTTACTGGAGGCTTAGGATGGCACAGAGAAGGAGAGAGAGGATGGATGGAGGACAGGAGGGGCGGTTTACTGGGCTTAGCAGAGCACAGGAGAGGACGAGAGAGAAAGGAGAGGACAGGATGGAGAGAACTACTGTTTATGGAGAGAAAGGAGAGGAGGACAGAGATGGAGAGAAAGGAGAGGAGGACAGCTACTGGAGACTACTGTTTACTGGAGCGTGGATGGAGAGCACAGAGAGGAGGATGGATGGAGAGGACAGCTACTACTACTACTGTTTACTGGAGAGCAGAGCACAGAGATGGAGAGAAAGAGAGGAGGACGGGATGGAGACTAGGACTAGGTTTACTGGGATGGAGAGAGCACAGGAGAGGAGGAGTGGGATGAGAGAAAGGAGAGGAGGACTGTGTGAGATGGAGAGAAAGGAGAGAGGGAGGAGAGGGAGAGAAAGGAGAGGAGGATGTGGATGGAGAGAAAGGAGAGGGAGGACGGGATGGAGAGAAAGGAGAGGAGGAATGGGATGGAGAGAAAGGAGAGGAGGATATGGAGATTAAGAAAGGAGAGGAGAACGTTCCAGGATGGAGAGACAGAGAGAATAGATGGAGTCAGAAATAAGGAGGAGGGATGGAGAAAAGGAGAGGAGGACTAGTTGGAGAGTCTTTAAGGAGAATGGAGAATTCCATTTTTCATGTATTTTCTCGAGAGAGAAAGGAGAGGAGGAACCCAACACAAAACAAGTGGGATGATGAGAGAAAGGAGAGGAGATTCTGGATGGAGAGAAAGGAGAGGAGAACTGGGATGGAGAGAAAGGAGAGGAGCTCGACGTGGGATGGGAGAGGGAGAGGAGAAAGGAGGAGAGGAGGACGTGGGATGGAGAGAAAGGAGAGGAGGACGTGGGATGGAGAGAAAGGAGAGGTGTTGGGGTCGTGGGATGGAGAGAAAGGAGAGAGGAATGGAGAGAAAAGGAGAGGAGGATGTTGTGGGATGGAGAGGGGAGAGGAAAGGAGGAGAGAAAGGAGAGGAGGATGTGGGATGGAGAGAAAGGAGAGGAGGGATGTGGATGGAGAGAAAGGAGAGGAGAACGTGGGATGGAGAGAAAGGAGAGGAGGAACGTGGATGGAGAGAAAGGAGAGGAGGACGTGGGATGGAGAGAAAGGAGAGGAGGACGTGGGATGGAGAGAAAGGAGAGGAGGACGTGGGATGGAGAGAAAGGAGAGGAGGACGTGGGATGGAGAGAAATGGAGAGAAAGGAGAGGAGGTGGGATGGAGAGAAAGGAGAGGAGAACGTGGGATGGAGAGAAAGGAGAGGAGGACGTGGGATGGAGAGAAAGGAGAGGAGGACGTGGGATGGAGAGAAAGGAGAGGAGGACGTGGGATGGAGAGAAAGGAGAGGAGAACGTGGGATGTAGAGGGAGAGAAAGGAGAGGAGAAGGTGGGATGTAGAGGGAGAGAAAGGAGAGGAGAATGTGGGATGGAGAGAAAGGAGGGGAGGATGTGGGATGTAGAGGGAGAGAGAGCAGTTGCTTTGTGAGGAATCTCTACCTGAAAATACCTGATCTAAGTGATTGATAGTTGATAAACATCAATCATAAAATTAGACCTTCCTTCCTTCCTTCCAGAACTACTGAAACAGTGATGTCGTTCTCCTCTCCTTCCTCTACATCCCACATTCTCCTCTCCTTTCTCTCCCTCTCATCACAAGTCCTTCCTTCCTTCCAGAACTACTGAAACAGTGATGTTGTCAGACAGCGGCTCTGTTGTGAAGAGACGACGACTCGGAATTAAATAATAAAGTCATCAAATAAAACTAATGTAATAAACACAACAACTGAAATATGTTATTGAAGTTAAGTAATGTGAATAAGTGATGGTTAATTGACGATCAGCAGTAATGAAACAGTCACTTTGTAAGGTTTTTCTACTGGTGAAAGAGAGGCGGACCAAAATGCAGCGTGGTGGTTATTCATGTTGTTAATAAAGACGACTATACATGAACAGACTAAACAAAACAAGAAAAGTGAAAAACCTAAACAGTCCTATCTGGTGCAAAACACAGAGACAGGAACAATCACCCACAAAACCCAACACAAAACAAGCTACCTAAATATGGTTCCCAATCAGAGACAATGACTAACACCTGCCTCTGATTGAGAACCACATCAGGCCAAACATAGAAATAGACAAACCAGACACACAACATAGAATGCCCACCCAGCTCACGTCCTGACCAACACTAAAACAAGGAAAACACATACGAACGATGGACAGAACGTGACACACTTCCATCATGGGACATTTATTCAGTCTTATATTCTGTGTCACAGTGCTTCAATCCACATAATGCATTTAATGTAAAAAAAAAAAACACAACAACTAAAATACAATTAAATAAACTAACCTGGAAATCAAAAAAAAAAAAAAAACGTTATTATTTTTGAATAATCGAACCGAAACAGACGCCAACAAGCTCAGGACTAGCGCCGGATAAAACCAGGTAATGACTTCAGCAGCACAGGCAGATGCCAATCACACGGATGTTATAAGCAATTAGTACATGTTTACCTCTGCTAATCCCGGAATAGTTGTCCTCGGCAACGGATTTATAGACGTGGCAAGAAAAGTTGATATGAGAGGACACGATGTTGAGTCAGTGGTGTTGTGGAGGTGTGGGTCAGTAGTGGTGTGGAGGTGTGGGTCAGTAGTGGTGTGGAGGTGTGGGTCAGTAGTGTTGTGGGTCAGTAGTGTTGTGGATCAGTAGTGTTGTGGGTCAGTAGTGGTGTGGAGGTGTGGGTCAGTAGTGTTGTGGAGGTGTGGGGTCAGTAGTGGTGTGGAGGTGTGGGTCAGTAGTGGTGTGGAGGTGTGGGTCAGTAGTGTTGTGGGTGGGTCAGTCAGTAGTGGTGTGGAGGTGTGGGTCAGTAGTGTTGTGGAGGTGTGGGTCAGTAGTGGTGTGGGTCAGTAGTGGTGTGGAGGTGTGGGTCAGTAGTGTTGTGGAGGTGTGGGTCAGTAGTGTTGTGGGTCAGTAGTGTTGTGGAGGTGTGGGTCAGTAGTGGTGTGGAGGTGTGGGTCAGTAGTGGTGTGGGTCAGTAGTGGTGTGGAGGTGTGGGTCAGTAGTGTGGAGGTGTGGGTCAGTAGTGTTGTGGAGGTGTGGGTCAGTAGTGTTGTGGAGGTGGGTCAGTAGTGTTGTGGAGGTGTGGGTCAGTAGTGGTGTGGAGGTGTGGGGTCAGTAGTGTTGTGGAGGTGTTGTGGGTCAGTAGTGTTGTGGAGGTGTGGGTCAGTAGTGTTGTGGAGGTGTGGGTCAGTAGTGTTGTGGAGGTGTGGGTCAGTAGTGTTGTAGAGGTGTGGGTCAGTAGTGTTGTGGAGGTGTGGGTCAGTAGTGTTGTGGAGGTGGGTCAGTAGTGTTGTTGTAGAGGTGTGGGTCAGTAGTGTTGTAGAGGTGTGGGTCAGTAGTGTTGTGGGTCAGTAGTGTTGTGGGTCAGTAGTGTTGTGGGTCAGTAGTGGTGTGGAGGTGTGGGTCAGTAGTGTTGTGGGTCAGTAGTGTGTGGAGGTGTGGGTCAGTAGTGTTGTGGGTCAGTAGTGTTGTGGAGGTGTGGGTCAGTAGTGTTGTGGGTCAGTAGTGTTGTGGGTCAGTAGTGTTGTGGAGGTGTGGGTCAGTAGCGTTGTGGAGAGGTGTGGGTCAGTAGCGTTGTGGAGGTGTGGGTCAGTAGTGTTGTGGAGGTGTGGGTCAGTAGTGTTGTGGAGGTGTGGGGTCAGTAGTGTTGTGGAGGTGTGGGTCAGTAGTGTTGTGGAGGTCAGTAGTGTTGTGGAGGTGTCGGTCAGTAGTGTTGTGGAGGTGTGGGTCAGTAGCGTTGTGGAGGTGTGGGTCAGTAGTGTTGTGGAGGTGTGGGTCAGTAGTGTTGGGTCAGTGTTGTGGAGGTGTGGGTCAGTAGTGTTGTGGAGGTGTGGGTCAGTAGTGTTGTGGAGGTGTGGGTCAGTAGTGTTGTGGAGGTGTGGGTCAGTAGTGTTGTGGGTCAGTAGTGTTGTGGAGGTGTTTCTCTGTAGATCTCATCTCTTCTGACAGCGCATCAGTCACAAATGGCACACTATTCCCAATATAGTGCACTAATTTAGACTAACACTCAGGTCAAAAGTAGTGCACTATATAGGGAATAGTGTACCATTTGGAAGACAGGGGTTCCAGTAAGTCAGCGTTGTAGATTTGATATTCTTTTCACACACTTGTGTTTCTGAGGACATTTAAAAAGGTGAACTCTTCCCTCTGGTGATTCCCAAGGATCCCTCCTTCCACACTTGTGGAGTTTCTGCTGCTCCTCTGCACATTGCATTGCCAGGCCTGGGGGAGTTCCATCTGCCTGCCGCTGTGTGTGTGTGTTTTAACACAGCTAATGATACAAGGAGATATGGTCCTGTCCTACCTGAGTGTTGTCCAGAGGTAATGAGAGATACTAATCCTGTCCTACCTCAGTGTTGTTCAGAGGTAATGAGAGATACTAGTCATGTCCTACCTCAGTGTTGTTCAGAGGTAATGAGAGGTACTAGTCCTGTCCTACCTCAGTGTTGTTCAGAGGTAATGAGAGATACTGGTCCTGTCCTACCTGAGTGTTGTCCAGAGGTAATGAGAGATACTAGTCCTGTCCTACCTCAGTGTTGTTCAGAGGTAATGAGAGGTACTAGTCCTGTCCTACCTCAGTGTTGTTCAGAGGTAATGAGAGATACTGGTCCTGTCCTACCTGAGTGTTGTCCAGAGGTAATGAGAGATACTAGTCATGTCCTACCTCAGTGTTGTTCAGAGGTAATGAGAGGTACTAGTCCTGTCCTACCTCAGTGTTGTTCAGAGGTAATGAGAGATACTGGTCCTGTCCAACCTCAGTGTTGACCAGAGGTAATGAGAGATACTAGTCATGTCCTACCTCAGTGTTGTTCAGAGGTAATGAGAGGTACTAGTCATGTCCTACCTCAGTGTTGTTCAGAGGTAATGAGAGATACTAGTCATGTCCTACCTCAGTGTTGTCCAGAGGTAATGAGAGGTAATAATCCTGTCCTACCTCAGTGTTGTCCAGAGGTAATGAGAGATACTAGTCCTGTCCTACCTCAGTGTTGTCCAGAGGTAATGAGAGGTACTAGTCCTGTCCTACCTCAGTGTTGTTCAGAGGTAATGAGAGGTAATAGTCATGTCCTACCTCAGTGTTGTCCAGAGGTAATGAGAGGTAATGTCCTACCTCAGTGTTGAGAGGTAATAGTCCCATGTCCTACCTCAGTGTTGTCCAGAGGTAATGAGAATGGTACTAATCCTGTCCTACCTCAGTGTTGTCCAGAGGTAATGAGAGGTACTAATCCTGTCCTACCTCAGTGTTGTTCAGAGGTAATGAGAGGTACTAGTCCTGTCCTACCTCAGTGTTGTTCAGAGGTAATGAGAGGTACTAATCCTGTCCTACCTCAGTGTTGTTTAGAGGTAATGAGAGGTACTAATCATGTTCTACCTCAGTGTTGTCCAGAGGTAATGAGAGGTACTAATCCTGTCCTACCTCAGTGTTGTCCAGAGGTAATGAGAGGTACTAGTCCTGTCCTACCTCAGTGTTGTCCAGAGGTAATGAGATGTACTAGTCCTGTCCTACCTCAGTGTTGTCCAGAGGTAATGAGAGGTACTAATCCTGTCCTACCTCAGTGTTGTCCAGAGGTAATGAGAGGTACTAATCCTGTTCTACCTCAGTGTTGTCCAGAGGTAATGAGAGGTACTAATCCTGTCCTACCTCAGTGTTGTCCAGAGGTAATGAGAGGTACTAATCCTGTCCTACCTCAGTGTTGTCCAGAGGTAATGAGAGGTACTAATCCTGTCCTACCTCAGTGTTGTCCAGAGGTAATGAGAGGTACTAATGAGAGGTACCCTGTCCTACCTCAGTGTTGTCCAGAGGTAATGAGAGGTAATGAGAGGTACTAGTCCTGTCCTACCTCAGTGTTGTCTAGAGGTAATGAGGACTGTCTGACATGTTATCTACTATCCAGCAGCACTAAATGTCACTTCAGGTCTGGACATGAAAGATGTCCGCTTGACTGGGCGGCCTCTCCTCTCTCCATATCTGTCAGGTTGCTGCAGCGAGGGATGTGTGATTGGGGGGCTGAGGCGAGAGTCGGCCCTGGCCCCCCGCAATGCCGCCCATCAGATAATATGGCCTGAAATGCCTGCAGTTCAGGAACACTCTGTCTCTTTGTGCGACTGACCTCCAATACAGACCTCCCTTGGAGAGCCCCCACTGGAGAGGGCTCTGGGGTGGGGAGCAGTTTGGTGTGTGAGGAGGACAGAGGAGAGCGGTTGCTGGTCATGGTGTGAGCTCCAAGGAGAAATAGGTGTGTGTCCAGTGTGTGTGTGTGTGTGTGTGTCCAGTGTGTATGTGTGTTTGTGTGTGTCCAGTGTGTGTGTGTGTGTGTGTCCAGTGTGTGTGTGTGTGTGTGTGTGAGACAGTGTGTTTGACTTGTGTGTGTTACTACCCCGTTACGACTGAGGAACATGATAATTATCCTACCATATCGTTAAGACTGAGGAACATAGTATTTATCCTACCATATCGTTAAGACTGAGGAACATGGTCCTTATCCTACCATATCGTTAAGACTGAGCAACATGGCATTTACCGTACCATATCGTTAAGACTGAGGAACATGGTCTTTATACTACCATATCGTTAAGACTGAGGAACATGGTCTATATCCTACCATATCGTTAAGACTGCGGAACATGGTCTTTATCCTACCATATCGTTAAGAATGAGGAACATGGTCTATATCCTACCATATCGTTAAGACTGAGGAACATGGTCTATATCCTACCATATCGTTAAGACTGAGGAACATGATCATTATCCTACCATATCGTTAAGACTGAGCAACATGGCATTTATCCTACCATATCGTTAAGACTGAGGAACATGGTATTTATCCTACCATATCGTTAAGACTGAGGAACATGGTCCTTATCCTACCATATCGTTAAGACTGAGCAACATGGCATTTATCCTACCATATCGTTAAGACTGAGGAACATGGTCTTTATCCTACCATATCGTTAAGACTGAGGAACATGGTCTATATCCTACCATATCGTTAAGACTGAGGAACATGGTCTATATCCTACCATATCGTTAAGACTGAGGAACATGATCATTATCCTACCATATCGTTAAGACTGAGGAACATGGTATTTATCCTACCATATCGTTAAGACTGAGGAACATGATCATTATCCTACCATATCATTAAGACTGAGGAACATGGTCCTTATCCTACCATATCGTTAAGACTGAGGAACATGGTCTTTATCCTACCATATCGTTAAGACTGAGGAACATGGTCTATATCCTACCATATCGTTAAGACTGAGGAACATGCTCATTATCCTACCATATCATTAAGACTGAGGAACATGGTATTTATCCTACCATATCGTTAAGACTGAGGAACATGGTCCTTATCCTACCATATTGTTAAGACTGAGCAACATGGCATGTATCCTACCATATTGTTAAGACTGAGGAACATGGTATTTATCCTACCATATCGTTAAGCCTGAGGAACATGGTCCTTATCCTACCATATCGTTAAGCCTGAGGAACATGGTCCTTATCCTACCATATCGTTAAGACAGAGGAACATGGTCCTTATCCTACCATATCGTTAAGACTGAGGAACATGGTCCTTATCCTACCATATCGTTAAGACAGAGGAACATGGTCCTTATCCTACCATATCGTTAAGACTGAGGAACATGGTCCTTATCCTACCATATCGTTAAGACAGAGGAACATGGTCCTTATCCTACCATATCGTTAAGACTGAGGAACATGGTGCTTGCTCCAACTGATATTCAAATCCATCTCTCTGCCTGGTGACAATATCCACTTCCTCCTTCACAAAGAGATGCCTTCAGGTGGATAAATATGCAAACCGTTTAGACAAACACACAACAAACAATATCCTGTTAAAGGAAGCATGGAAAGCTTGTTTACATGGCTCCCTCCCTTTCAAAACCAAACTGCCGACAGAGTAGGACGTTTAAACTTGCTGTTATATTCAGCAAGGGTGTGTGTGTGTTCTCTCTCTCTGTGTGTGTGTGTGTTCTCTCTCTCTGTGTGTGTGTGTTCTCTCTGTGTGTGTGTGTTCTCTCTGTGTGTGTGTGTGTGTTCTCTCTCTCTGTGTTCTCTCTGTGTGTGTGTGTGTTCTCTCTCTCTGTGTTCTCTGTGTGTGTGTGTGTGTTCTCTCTCTCTGTGTTCTCTCTGTGTGTGTGTGTGTTCTCTCTCTCTGTGTGTGTGTTTTCTCTCTGTGTGTGTGTGTGTGTGTGTGTGTGTGTGTGTGTGTTCTCTCTGTGTGTGTGTGTGTGTTCTCTCTGTGTGTGTGTGTGTGTTCTCTCTGTGTGTGTGTGCTCTCTGTGTGTGTGTGTGTGTGTGTGTGTGTTCTCTCTGTGTGTGTGTGTGTGTGTTCTCTCTGTGTGTGTGTGTGTGTGTTCTCTCTCTCTGTGTGTGTGTGTGTTCTCTCTGTGTGTGTGTGTGTCTCTGTGTGTGTGTGTGTGTGTTCTCTCTGTGTGTGTGTGTGTGTGTGTTCTCTCTGTGTGTGTGTTCTCTCTGTGTGTGTGTGCTCTCTGTGTGTGTGTGTGTGTGTGCTCTCTGTGTGTGTGTGTGTGTGTGTGTGTGTGTGTGTGCTCTCTGTGTGTGTGTGTGTGTGTGTGTGTGTGTGTGTGTGTGTCTGTGTCTGTCTGTCTGTCTGTCTGTGTGTGTCTGTCTGTGTCTGTCTGTGTCTGTGTCTGTGTCTGTCTGTGTGTGTGTGTGTGTGTGTGTGTGTGTGTGTGTGTGTGTGTGTGTGTGCGTACATGTGTATCTAGCAAAGATCCAAGTGAGTGTGGTCTGTTCCCATCTCAGAGGGATGTTAACCACAACAAACCTTGACATTGATTTACAAAAAGGCTTTTCAGTTGGAAAACTGTTTCATTCAGCCACCTTTGACTGGGCTTTGTTTGGTCCCAGTCCATAGATCAACCAGTCATTGTAGGGGAGGAGGGAGGGGGAGGGAGGAGAGAGGGAGGGGGAGGGAGGGGAGAGAGGGAGGAGAGAGGGAGGAGAGAGGGAGGGAGGAGAGGGGAGGGAGAGGAGGAGGGGGAGGAGAGGGAGGGAGAGAGGGAGGGAGGGGGAGAGGAGAGAGGGAGGAGGGAGAGGGAGGGAGGGGGGGAGGGAGGAGGAGAGGGAGGAGGAGGAGGGAGGAGGAGAGGGAGGAGGAGAGGGAGGGATGGAGGGAGGATGGAGGGAGGATGGAGGAGAGAGGGAGGGAGGAGAGAGGGAGGGAGGAGAGAGGGAGGGGGAGGGAGAGAGAGAGAGAGGGGAGAGAGGGAGGAGAGAGGGAGGGAGGGAGGGAGGGAGGAGGGAGAGGGAGGGAGGGAGGGAGGAGGAGAGAGGGAGGGGAGGAGAGGGAGGAGGAGGGGAGGGATGGAGGGAGGATGGAGGAGAGAGGGAGGGAGGGAGGAGGGAGGAGAGAGGGAGGGAGGGATGGAGGGAGGGGAGGAGGAGGGAGGAGGAGAGAGGAGGGAGGAGGGAGGAGGAGAGGAGGAGGGAGGGAGAGGAGGGAGGGAGGGAGAGGAGGGAGGGAGGGAGGGAGGGAGGAGGGAGGAGAGGGAGGGAGGGAGGGAGGGAGGGAGGGAGGGATCAACCAGCCCTTGCAGAGGGAGGGAGTGTGTAAACATAACTGTCTCTGTGTGTCCTAGCTCATTTCCAAGGTAGTGTGTCTGTGCTGAAAGGCCTGAGGATTGTTTGAGGAGTTAGAAGCCTCTGAATAACGACCCCCCAGGACTAAAAGACTGAGCGAATTAGATATACGGCTGCTGCTCCTAGCTACCACACACACACACACACACACACACACACAGGGTCGATGAGGAATGAAACCCACTGAGAAAGTGTGGCCTGCTAGTAGCCAAAGGTCAACACCAGGTGGTAACGAGGACGATGAGATGTACGGGTGTATAGATGCAGGTGTAAGTAGGTCTCGTGTACCTGCTCTGGGATTTGACCTAGCAACCTTTTCAGTTACTGACCCAACGCTCTGACCACGAGGCTACCTGTTACCATGGTTAACCCAACAGAATACAGACAGTAACACCCACTATGATGCTGTTACCATGGTTAACCCAACATAATACAGACAGTACCACCCACTATGATGCTGTTACCATGGTTAACCCAACAGAATACAGACAGTAACACCCACTATGATGCTGTTACCATGGTTAACCCAACAGAATACAGACAGTACCACCCACTATGATGCTGTTACCATGGTTAACCCAACATAATACAGACAGTACCACCCACTATGATGCTGTTACCATGGTTAACCCAACAGAATACAGACAGTACCACCCACTATGATGCTGTTACCATGGTTAACCCAACATACTACAGACAGTAACACCCACTATGATGCTGTTACCATGGTTAACCCAACATACTACAGACAGTATCACCCACTATGATGCTGTTACCATGGTTAACCCAACAGAATACAGACAGTACCACCCACTATGATGCTGTTACCATGGTTAACCCAACAGAATACAGACAGTACCACCCACTATGATGCTGTTACCATGGTTAACCCAACATAATACAGACAGTACCACCCACTATGATGCTGTTACCATGGTTAACCCAACATAATACAGACAGTACCACCCACTATGATGCTGTTACCATGGTTAACCCAACATAATACAGACAGTACCACCCACTATGATGCTGTTACCATGGTTAACCCAACATACTACAGACAGTACCACCCAGGGTGGCCTAGTGGTTAGAGGGTTGGACTGTTAGCGTGGCCTAGTGGTTAGAGGGTTGGTCTATTAGCGTGGCCTAGTGGTTAGAGGGTTGGACTGTTAGCGTGTCCTAGTGGTTAGAGGGTTGGACTGTTAGCGTGGCCTAGTGGTTAGAGGGTTGGACTGTTAGCGTGTCCTAGTGGTTAGAGGGTTGGACTGTTAGCGTGGCCTAGTGGTTAGAGGGTTGGACTGTTAGCGTGTCCTAGTGGTTAGAGGGTTGGTCTATTAGCGTGGCCTAGTGGTTAGAGGGTTGGACTGTTAGCGTGTCCTAGTGGTTAGAGGGTTGGACTGTTAGCGTGGCCTAGTGGTTAGAGGGTTGGACTGTTAGCGTGTCCTAGTGGTTAGAGGGTTGGTCTATTAGCGTGGACTAGTGGTTAGAGGGTTGGACTGTTAGCGTGTCCTAGTGGTTAGAGGGTTGGTCTATTAGCGTGGCCTAGTGGTTAGAGGGTTGGACTGTTAGCGTGTCCTAGTGGTTAGAGGGTTGGACTGTTAGCGTGGCCTAGTGGTTAGAGGGTTGGACTGTTAGCGTGTCCTAGTGGTTAGAGGGTTGGACTGTTAGTGTGGCCTAGTGGTTAGAGGGTTGGACTGTTAGCGTGGCCTAGTGGTTAGAGGGTTGGACTGTTAGAGTGGCCTAGTGGTTAGAGGGTTGGACTGTTAGCGTGTCCTGTCTGTTTCAGAGTAACAGGGTGACCTAGTGGTTAGAGGGTTGGACTGTTAGCGTGGCCTAGCGGTTAGAGGGTTGGACTGTTAGCGTGACCTAGTGGTTAGAGGGTTGGACTGTTAGCGTGGCCTAGTGGTTAGAGGGTTGGACTGTTAGCGTGACCTAGTGGTTAGAGGGTTGGACTGTTAGCGTGGCCTAGTGGTTAGAGGGTTGGACTGTTAGCGTGGCCTAGTGGTTAGAGGGTTGGACTGTTAGCGTGTCCTAGTGGTTAGAGGGTTGGACTGTTAGCGTGGCCTACTGGTTAGAGGGTTGGACTGTTAGCGTGTCCTGTCTGTTTCAGAGTAACAGGGTGACCTAGTGGTTAGAGGGTTGGACTGTTAGCGTGGCCTAGTGGTTAGACGGTTGGACTGTTAGCGTGGCCTAGTGGTTAGAGTGTTAGACTGTTAGCGTGTCCTGTCTGTTTCAGAGTAACAGGGTGGCCTAGTGGTTAGAGGGTTGGACTGTTAGCGTGGCCTAGTGGTTAGAGGGTTGGTCTGTTAGCGTGGCCTAGTGGTTAGAGGGTTGGTCTGTTAGCGTGTCCTAGTGGTTAGAGGGTTGGACTGTTAGCGTGTCCTGTCTGTTTCAGAGTAACAGGGTAGCCTAGTGGTTAGAGGGTTGGTCTGTTAGCGTGGCCTAGTGGTTAGAGGGTTGGTCTGTTAGCGTGGCCTAGTGGTTAGAGGGTTGGTCTGTTAGCGTGGCCTAGTGGTTAGAGGGTTGGACTGTTAGCGTGTCCTGTCTGTTTCAGAGTAACAGGGTGGCCTAGTGGTTAGAGGGTTGGTCTGTTAGCGTGTCCTAGTGGTTAGAGGGTTGGTCTGTTAGCGTGGCCTAGTGGTTAGAGGGTTGGACTGTTAGCGTGGCCTAGTGGTTAGAGGGTTGGTCTGTTAGCGTGTCCTAGTGGTTAGAGGGTTGGACTG
>NW_026287149.1:95000-100000 GCF_023373465.1 Oncorhynchus keta | reverse complement strand
ACTGTAACTGGACCCACACACAAGGCTGGTCAAGCTGGGGCCAGTCAGATTCTCCCCTACGACACACACACACCTCCCAACAACTGTAACTGGACCCTGCCAAGGCTGGACTGGGGCTGAGTCTGGGGAGAGAGACATAATGTTGCCAGTGATCCAGCTGTCTGCTGTTTGTTTACAGTGGAGTCCTTTAGTTCAGAGACTCTGGACAAAGAGAGAGAGAGAGAGATGCACACACACACACTTCACCTCCTGTCTGAGCCAAGCTGCAGGGCACCAGCTGGCATGGATGGGTCTCATCCATCTTGTGTGTTTCTGTCCTCCTTCAACAGCTCTGCCAGGATGTCAGATAGATACTGTCTTTACCACCTCAGCCACATGCTTCTATTGTAGGAGAGGGACTCCTCTATCTGGCCCTCTACTCAGCATTCATACAGAGACCACCTACTGCAGCTGGTCTGGCAGTTCTCTCTCTCTCTCTCAAGGAGCAGCAGCAGGCCGCAAACTGCCTGGCTCTCTGTAGGGAGGTCCTGATTGGCCCAACTGGGAGCGACATCATCAATCTGGCAACGAATAGGACAGTTGATGTGAGGAGAGAGAGAGAGAGAGGGGGGGGGGGTATCTGTGTGAAGGTGCAGTCCTGCAGACTACTGTGTTATTGGTTGACTGTTCAGTGTGTGTGTGTTGGCTGGCCTTGCAGAGTGAATAGCTGCTTCAGCAACACAATGCATCTCTGGCTGCAAAATCTGCAGACAATTCACTGGTTGTCGGCTTGGCCTTTAGACAAGAGTATTCAGCCTGCCTGCCAGCACTCACACAGAGAGAGAGAGAGAGAGAGAGAGAGAGACAAGAGTATTCAGCCTGCCTGCCAGCACTCACACAGAGAGAGAGAGAGAGAGAGAGAGAGAGAGAGAGAGAGAGAGAGAGAGAGAGAGAGAGAGAGAGAGAGAGAGAGAGAGAGAGAGAGAGAGAGAGAGAGAGAGAGAGAGAGAGGGAGAGAGACAGAGAGAGAGAGAGGGAGAGAGAGAGAGAGAGAGAGGGAGAGAGAGAGGGAGAGAGACAGAGAGAGAGAGAGGGAGAGAGAGAGAGGGAGAGAGAGAGGGAGAGAGACAAGAGTATTCAGCCTGCCAGCACTCACATGTTTTCCGTTCCATCTCAGTCATCTATGTTGTAGAAGAAGACGACACTGATAAATATCACCTCTACAGACGACACTGATAAATATCACCTCTACAGACGACACTGATAAATATCACCTCTACAGACGACTCTGATAAATATCGCCTCTACAGACGACTCTGATAAATATCGCCTCTACAGACGACTCTGATAAATATCACCTCTACAGACGACTCTGATAAATATCGCCTCTACAGACGACTCTGATAAATATCACCTCTACAGACGACTCTGATAAATATCGCCTCTACAGACGACTCTGATAAATATCGCCTCTACAGACGACTCTGATAAATATCGCCTCTACAGACGACTCTGATAAATATCACCTCTACAGACGACTCTGATAAATATCGCCTCGACAGACGACTCTGATAAATATCACCTCTACAGACGGCTCTGATAAATATCGCCTCTACAGACGACTCTGATAAATATCGCCTCTACAGACGACTCTGATAAATATCGCCTCTACAGACGACTCTGATAAATATCGCCTCTACAGACGACTAAATCTGATAAATATCACCTCTACAGACGACTCTGATAAATATCACCTCTACTGACGGCTCTGATAAATATCACCTCTACTGACGGCTCTGATAAATATCGCCTCTACAGACGACTCTGATAAATATCACCTCTACAGACGACTCTGATAAATATCACCTCTACAGACGACTCTGATAAATATCACCTCTACAGACGACTCTGATAAATATCGCCTCTACAGACGACTCTGATAAATATCGCCTCTACAGACGACTCTGATAAATATCGCCTCTACAGACGACTCTGATAAATATCGCCTCTACAGACGACTCTGATAAATATCGCCTCTACAGACGACTCTGATAAATATCGCCTCTACAGACGACTCTGATAAATATCACCTCTACAGACGACTCTGATAAATATCGCCTCTACAGACGACACTGATAAATATCGCCTCTACAGACGACTCTGATAAATATCACCTCTACAGACGACTCTGATAAATATCGCCTCTACAGACGACTCTGATAAATATCGCCTCTACAGACGACTCTGATAAATATCGCCTCTACAGACGACTCTGATAAATATCGCCTCTACAGACGACTCTGATAAATATCGCCTCTACAGACGACTCTGATACAGACATTGCCTCTACAGACGACTCTGATAAATATCGCCTCTACAGACGACTCTGATAAATATCACCTCTACAGACGACTCTGATAAATATCGCCTCTACAGACGACTCTGATAAATATCGCCTCTACAGACGACTCTGATAAATATCGCCTCTACAGACGACTCTGATAAATATCGCCTCTACAGACGACTCTGATAAATATCGCCTCTACAGACGACTCTGATAAATATCGCCTCTACAGACGACTCTGATAAATATTGCCTCTACAGACGACACTGATAAATATCGCCTCTACAGACGACTCTGATAAATATTGCCTCTACAGACGACTCTGATAAATATCGCCTCTACAGACGACACTGATAAATATCACCTCTACAGACGACTCTGATAAATATCGCCTCTACAGACGACTCTGATAAATATCGCCTCTACAGACGACTCTGATAAATATTGCCTCTACAGACGACTCTGATAAATATCGCCTCTACAGACGACTCTGATAAATATCGCCTCTACAGACGATGCTGATAAATATCGCCTCTACAGACGACTCTGATAAATATCGCCTCTACAGACGACACTGATAAATATTGCCTCTACAGACGACTCTGATAAATATCGCCTCTACAGACGACTCTGATAAATATCGCCTCTACAGACGACACTGATAAATATCGCCTCTACAGACGACACTGATAAATATCGCCTCTACAGGCGACTCTGATACAGAAATCGCCTCTACAGACGACTCTTTATTTTCTCTTTATTCAAACCAACTCACCCGCCATTCCTCCACAAAATATTTAATGACCCGGATATAACCGCGCGGGTTATGAGTCAACCATCACTAGAGGAACATAGGATTCAAGAACATGTTCTAATGACCGTTACGGAAAGAGAAGGAGAGATGAGAGAGAAGGAGAGATGAGAGAGAAGGAGAGATGAGAGAGAGAAGGAGAGATGAGAGAGAAGGAGAGATGAGAGAGAGAAGGAGAGATGAGAGAGAGAAGGAGAGATGAGAGATGAGAGAGAGAAGGAGAGATGAGAGAGAGAAGGAGAGATGAGAGAGAGAAGGAGAGATGAGAGAGAGAAGGAGAGATGAGAGAGAGAAGGAGAGATGAGAGAGAAGGAGAGATGAGAGAGAAGGAGAGATGAGAGAGAGAAGAGATGAGAGAGAGAAGAGATGAGAGAGAGAAGAGATGAGATAAGAAGAGAGAGAAGGAGATATATATAGAAGAGAAGGAGAGATGAGAGAGAAGGAGAGATGAGAGATTTAGAGAGAAGAGATGAGAGAGAGAAGAGATGAGAGAGAGAAGAGAGATGAGATAAGAAGAGATGAGATAAGAAGAGAGAGAAGGAGAGATGAGAGAGAAGGAGAGATGAGAGAGAGAATGAGAGATGAGAGAGAGAATGAGAGATGAGAGAGAAGAAGAGATGAGAGAGAGAGAGAAGAGAGAGAGGAGAGATGAGAGAGAAGGAGAGATGAGAGAGAGAAGAGAGAGATGAGAGAGAAGGAGAGATGAGAGAGAGAAGAGATGAGAGAGAGAAGAGATGAGAGAGAGAAGAGATGAGAGAGAGAAGAGATGAGATAAGAAGAGAGAGAGAGGAAAGAGAGAGATGAGAGAGAAGGAGAGATGAGAGAGAGAATGAGAGATGAGAGAGAAGGAGAGATGAGAGAGAAGGAGAGATGAGAGAGAGAAGGAGAGAGTAGAGGAAAGAGAGGGAAGGAGAGAGAGAGAGAGAGAGAGAGAGAGAGAGAGAGAGAGAGAGAAAGAGAAGGAGAGGTGAGAGAGAGGAGAGATGAGGGAGAGATGAGAGATGAGAGAAGGAGATATGAGAGAGAGGAGAGATGAGAGATGGAAAGATGAGAGAGAGTAGAGGAAAGAGAGAAGGAGAGATGAGATATGAGAGATGAGAGAAAGAAGGAGAGATGGAGAGATGAGAGAGAGAGGAGAGAGAGGAAAAGAGAGATGAGAGAGAGAGAGAGAGAGAACCACAGAGAGAGAGAGAACCACAGAGGAGAGATGAGAGAGAGAGAGAGAGAGAGAGATGAGAGAGAGTAGAGAGAGAGAGAAGGAGAGATGAGAGAGAGAAGGAGAGATGAGAGAGAGAAGAGGAGAGATGAGAGAGAGTAGAGGAGAGATGAGAGAGAGAAGGAGAGATGAGAGAGAGTAGAGGAGAGAGAACTCCAGAGGAGAGATGAGAGAGAGTAGAGGAGAGATGAGAGAGGAGAGATAGAGAGAGAGAGAAGGAGAGATGAGAGAGAGTAGAGGAGAGAGAGATGAGAGAGAGAGGAGAGATGAGAGAGAGTAGAGGAGAGAGAACTCCAGAGGAGAGATGAGAGAGAGTAGAGGAGAGAGAACTCCAGAGGAGAGATGAGAGAGAGTAGAGGAGAGAGAACTCCAGAGGAGAGAGGAGAGAGAGTAGAGGAGAGATGAGAGAGAGTAGAGGAGAGAGAACTCCAGAGGAGAGAGGAGAGAGAGTAGAGATGAGAGAGAGTAGGAGAGATGAGAGAGAGTAGAGGAGAGAGAACTCCAGAGGAGAGATGAGAGAGAGTAGAGGAGAGAGAACTCCAGAGGAAGTGTTCCACTATAAATTGGTCACAAAGCAGGAAGCATCAATGTACCTAAATTCCTGATGATTTCCCAACATGCACCTCAGCACCGGCACCGCCTCCTACCAC
>NW_026287149.1:0-90000 GCF_023373465.1 Oncorhynchus keta | reverse complement strand
AGTCATCTATACTGGGACACCACTACTAAACACACAACACAGGATCTACACACAACACAGTCATCTATACTGGGACACCACTACTAGAGGATACACACATCACAGTCATCTATACTGGGACACCACTACTAGAGGATACACACATCACAGTCATCTATACTGGGACACCACTACTAAACACACACAACACAGTCATCTATACTGGGACACCACTACTAGAGGATACACACATCACAGTCATCTATACTGGGACACCACTACTAAACACACACAACACAGTCATCTATACTGGGACACCACTACTAAACACACACAACACAGCCATCTATACTGGGACACCACTACTAAACACACACAACACAGCCATCTATACTGGGACACCACTACTAAACACACACAACACAGTCATCTATACTGGGACACCACTACTAAACACACACATCACAGTCATCTATACTGGGACACCACTACTAAACACACACAACACAGTCATCTATACTGGGACACCACTACTAAACACACACAACACAGTCATCTATACTGGGACACCACTACTAAACACACACATCACAGTCATCTATACTGGGACACCACTACTAAACACACACACAGTCACAGTCATCTACACTGGGACACCACTACTAAACACACACAACACAGTCATCTATACTGGGACACCACTACTAGAGGATACACACAACACAGTCATCTATACTGGGACACCACTACTAAACACACACAACACAGTCATCTACACTGGGACACCACTACTAAACACACACATCACAGTCATCTATACTGGGACACCACTACTAAACACACACAACACAGTCATCTATACTGGGACACCACTACTAGAGGATACACACATCACAGCCATCTATACTGGGACACCACTACTAAACACACACAACACAGGGACACATCTATCATCTGGGACACCACTACTAAACACACACATCACAGTCATCTATACTGGGACACCACTACTAAACACACACAACACAGTCATCTATACTGGGACACCACTACTAAACACACACAACACAGTCATCTATACTGGGACACCACTACTAAACACACACACACCACTCACAGTCATCTATACTGGGACACCACTACTAAACACACACAACACAGTCATCTATACTGGGACACCACTACTAAACACACACAACACAGTCATCTCACTACTAAACACACACAACACAGTCATCTATACTGGGACACCACACCACTACTAAACACACAACACAGCCATCTATACTGGGACACCACTACTAAACACACACAACACAGTCATCTATACTGGGACACCACTACTAAACACACACAACACAGTCATCTATACTGGGACACCACTACTAAACACACACAACACAGTCATCTATACTGGGACACCACTACTAAACACACACAACACAGCCATCTATACTGGGACACCACTACTAAACACACACAACACAGTCATCTATACTGGGACACCACTACTAAACACACACAACACAGCCATCTATACTGGGACACCACTACTAAACACACACAACACAGTCATCTATACTGGGACACCACTACTAAACACACATCTATACTGGGACACCACTACTAAACACACAACACAGCCATCTATACTGGGACACCACTACTAAACACACACAACACAGTCATCTATACTGGGACACCACTACTAAACACACACAACACAGCCATCTATACTGGGACACCACTACTAAACACACACAACACAGCCATCTATACTGGGACACCACTACTAAACACACACAACACAGCCATCTATACTGGGACACCACTACTAAACACACACAACACAGTCATCTATACTGGGACACCACTACTAAACACACACAACACAGCCATCTATACTGGGACACCACTACTAAACACACACAACACAGTCATCTATACTGGGACACCACTACTAAACACACACATCACAGCCATCTATACTGGGACACCACTACTAAACACACACAACACAGTCATCTATACTGGGACACCACTACTAGAGGATACACACATCACAGTCATCTATACTGGGACACCACTACTAAACACACACAACACAGTCATCTATACTGGGACACCACTACTAAACACACACAACACAGTCATCTATACTGGGACACCACTACTAAACACACACATCACAGCCATCTATACTGGGACACCACTACTAAACACACACAACACAGTCATCTATACTGGGACACCACTACTAAACACACAACACAGTCATCAGCCATCTATACTGGGACACCACTACTAAACACACACATCACAGTCATCTATACTGGGACACCACTACTAAACACACACATCACAGCCATCTATACTGGGACACCACTACTAAACACACACATCACAGTCATCTATACTGGGACACCACTACTAAACACACACAACACAGCCATCTATACTGGGACACCACTACTAAACACACACATCACAGCCATCTATACTGGGACACCACTACTAAACACACACAACACAGTCATCTATACTGGGACACCACTACTAAACACACACAACACAGTCATCTATACTGGGACACCACTACTAAACACACACAACACAGTCATCTATACTGGGACACCACTACTAAACACACACAACACAGTCATCTATACTGGGACACCACTACTAGAGGATACAAACCCTATACTGCTCTAAGGACACACACATGGAGTCACTGTTATCGTGTTTACATACTGCTTTACTCATCTCATATGTAAATACTGTATTCTATTGTACTGTATTTTAGTCAATGCCACTCTGACATTGCTCATCCTAATATTGATATATTTCTTAATTCCATGATATGACTTGTAGATGTGTGTGTATAGGGGAAAGGTCAAGACACACACAACAAAGTTTGCAAAGGCTAAAAACATAATTCAGCACTTGAATGAGGACAGACTTTTCCAAATCTTCCATTGTGAATTGTTAAGATATTACTGCACTGTTGGAGCCTGGAACACAAAGCATGTCACTACACCCTCAATAACACCTGCTATAGTGTGTCTGTGTGTATAACATGTCACTACACCCTCAATAACACCTGCTAAGTGTGTCTGTGTGTATAACATGTCACTACACCCTCAATAACACCTGCTAAGTGTGTCTGTGTGTATAACATGTGAGTTGATAATGTCTCAGATATCTCATCTCTACGTTATTCCATTCACACATTCAATTTATGAAGACAGAGAGAGGAGAGATAGAGGGGAGAGACTGTGGAGAGGAGAGATAGAGAGGGAGAGAGAGACAGAGGTATAGAGAGGAGAGAGAGGGAGAGAGAGAGAGATAGAGAGATAGAGAGGAGAGAGGAGAGAGAGAGGTAGAGAGGGAGAGAGAGAGAGAGATGAGAGATAGATAGGAGAGAAAGAGGAGAGAAAGGAGAGAGAGACATAGGTATAGAGAGGAGAGAGAGAGAGAGAGAGACAGAGGTATAGAGGGAGACCACTATAGGAGAGAGAGGAGAGAGATGAGAGAGAGACAGAGGTATAGAGAGGAGAGAGAGGAGAGAGAGAGAGAGAGACAGAGGTATAGAGAGGAGAGAGAGAGACGAGATAGAGAGGAGAGAGAGGAGAGATCGAGGTGTATTGGGACCCTGATGGTACAGTCATCCATAAAGAACACTTCTACTGAAGAGAAATGAAACATGTAATCAGTGTTTGCTGGTCAGAGTATTTTCTGAATCCTCACTGTGTCGGACCAAGATGAACAGAATGAAAACACAGAATGAAAACACAGAGCGAGACGGAGAGAGAGAGAGAGAGAGAGACATAGACATATAGAGAGAGAGAGAGAGAGAGAGAGAGAGAGAGAGAGAGAGAGAGAGAGAGAGAGAGAGAGAGAGAGAGAGAGAGAGAGAGAGAGAGCGATGGAGACAGGGAGGTAACGGAGGTTGAGAGGATGACGGCGTGTCGGTTCTATCCCATCACTCCTGCCTGTTGGTCGTGTCCAAACATAATTGAAACCCGGATTGGTTCTCTCCTCTGGCCATCTTTTCATGTTTCCGATTGGTCACAGGCAGCACAGGGCTGGGTGGTGGCAGGTTGGGGTCTGCTGCAGGTCTACACAGATGAGCATGGTGGGGTGGAGGAATAGAGGGTAGAGGAGGGTGGAGGAATAGAGGGTAGAGGAGGGTGGAGGAATAGAGGGTAGAGGAGGGTGGAGGAATGGAGGGTAGAGGAGGGTGGAGGAATAGAGGGTAGAGGAGGGTGGAGGAATAGAGGGTAGAGGAGGGTGGAGGAATAGAGGGTAGAGGAGGGTGGAGGAATAGAGGAGGGGGTGGAGGAATAGAGGGTAGAGGAATAGAGGAGGGTGGAGGAATAGAGGGTAGAGGAGGGTGGAGGAATAGAGGGTAGAGGAGGGTGGAGGAATAGAGGGTTTAGGAGGGTGGAGGAATAGAGGGTAGAGGAGGGTGGAGGAATAGAGGGTTTAGGAGGGTGGAGGAATAGAGGGTAGAGGAGGGTGGAGGAATAGAGCGTGGAGGAATAGGGGTAGAGGAGGGTGGAGGAATAGAGGAGGGTGGAGGAATAGGGGGTAGAGGAGGGTAGAGGAATAGAGGAGGGTGGAGGAATAGAGGTTAGAGGAGGGTGGAGGAATAGAGGGTAGAGGAAGGTGGAGGAATAGAGGGTGGAGGAATAGAGGGTAGAGGAGGGTGAGGAATAGAGGAGGGTGGAGGAATAGAGAGTAGAGGAGGGTGGAGGAATAGAGGAGGGTGGAGGAATAGAGGAGGGTAGAGGAGGGTGGAGGAATAGAAAGTAGAGGAGGGAGGAGGAATAGAGGGTAGAGGAGGGTGGAGGAATAGAGAGTAGAGGAGGGTGGAGGAATAGAGGGTAGAGGAGGGTGGAGGAATAGAGGAGGGTGGAGGAATAGAGGAGGGTGGAGGAATGGAGGGTGGAGGAATAGAGGAGGGTGGAGGAATAGAGGATGAGACTGGAGGAATAGAGGGTAGAGGAGGGTGGAGGAATAGAGGGTAGAGGAGGAGTGGAGGAATAGAGGAGGGTGGAGGAATAGAGGATAGAGGAGGGTGGAGGAATAGAGGAGGGTGGAGGAATAGAGGAGGGTGGAGGAATGGAGGGTGGAGGAATAGAGGAGGGTGGAGGAATAGAGGAGACTGGAGGAATAGAGGGTAGAGGAGGGTGGAGGAATAGAGGGTAGAGGAGGGTGGAGGAATAGAGGAGACTGGAGGAATAGAGGGTAGAGGAGGGTGGAGGAATAGAGGAGACTGGAGGAATACAGGGTAGAGGAGGGTGGAGGGATGGAGGGTGGAGGAGGGTGGTACTACGACCTACAGTAGCTCTGATGGAGGGGTTGGGTGGAGGGATGGAGGGTGGAGGAGGGTGGTACTACGACCTACAGTAGCTCTGATGGAGGGGTTGGGTGGAGGGATGGAGGGTGGAGGAGGGTGGTACTACGACCTACAGTAGCTCTGATGGAGGGGTTGGGTGGAGGGATGGAGGGTGGAGGAGGGTGGTACTACGACCTACAGTAGCTCTGATGGAGGGGTTGGGTGGAGGGATGGAGGGTGGAGGAGGGTGGTACTACGACCTACAGTAGCTCTGATGGAGGGGTTGGGTGGAGGGATGGAGGGTGGAGGAGGATGTGGTACTACGACCTACAGTAGCTCTGATGGAGGGGTTGGGTGGAGGGATGGAGGGTGGAGGAGGGTGGTACTACGACCTACAGTAGCTCTGATGGAGGGGTTGGGTGGAGGGATGGAGGGTGGAGGAGGGTGGTACTACGACCTACAGTAGCTCTGATGGAGGGGTTGGGTGGAGGGATGGAGGGTGGAGGAAGGTGGTACTACGACCTACAGTAGCTCTGATGGAGGGGTTGGGTGGAGGGATGGATGGAGGAGGGTGGTACTACGACCTACAGTAGCTCTGATGGAGGGGTTGGGTGGAGGGATGGAGGGTGGAGGAGGGTGGTACTACGACCTACAATAGCTCTGATGGAGGGGTTGGGTGGAGGGATGGAGGGTGGAGGAAGGTGGTACTACGACCTACAGTAGCTCTGATGGAGGGGTTGGGTGGAGGGATGGAGGGTGGAGGAGGGTGGTACTACGACCTACAGTAGCTCTGATGGAGGGGTTGGGTGGAGGGATGGAGGGTGGAGGAGGGTGGTACTACGACCTACAGTAGCTCTGATGGAGGGGTTGGGTGGAGGGATGGAGGGTGGAGGAGGGTGGTACTACGACCTACAGTAGCTCTGATGGAGGGGTTGGGTGGAGGGATGGAGGGTGGAGGAGGGTGGTACTACGACCTACAGTAGCTCTGATGGAGGGGTTGGGTGGAGGGATGGAGGGTGGAGGAGGGTGGTACTACGACCTACAGTAGCTCTGATGGAGGGTTGGGTGGAGGGATGGAGGGTGGAGGAGGGTGGTACTACGACCTACAGTAGCTCTGATGGAGGGGTTGGGTGGAGGGATGGAGGGTGGAGGAGGGTGGTACTACGACCTACAGTAGCTCTGATGGAGGGGTTGGGTGGAGGGATGGAGGGTGGAGGAGGGTGGTACTACGACCTACAGTAGCTCTGATGGAGGGGTTGGGTGGAGGGATGGAGGGTGGAGGAGGGTGGTACTACGACCTACAGTAGCTCTGATGGAGGGATGGAGGGTGGAGGGATGGAGGGTGGAGGAGGGTGGTACTACGACCTACAGTAGCTCTGATGGAGGGGTTGGGTGGAGGGATGGAGGGTGGAGGAGGGTGGTACTACGACCTACAGTAGCTCTGATGGAGGGGTTGGGTGGAGGGATGGAGGGTGGAGGAGGGTGGTACTACGACCTACAGTAGCTCTGATGGAGGGGTTGGGTGGAGGGATGGAGGGTGGAGGAGGGTGGTACTACGACCTACAGTAGCTCTGATGGAGGGGTGATGGAGGGGTTGGGTGGAGGGATGGAGGGTGGAGGAGGGTGGTACTACGACCTACAGTAGCTCTGATGGAGGGGTTGGGTGGAGGGATGGAGGGTGGAGGAGGGTGGTACTACGACCTACAGTAGCTCTGATGGAGGGGTTGGGTGGAGGGATGGAGGGTGGAGGAGGGTGGTACTACGACCTACAGTAGCTCTGATGGAGGGGTTGGGTGGAGGGATGGAGGGTGGAGGAGGGTGGTACTACGACCTACAGTAGCTCTGATGGAGGGGTTGGGTGGAGGGATGGAGGGTGGAGGAGGGTGGTACTACGACCTACAGTAGCTCTGATGGAGGGGTTGGGTGGAGGGATGGAGGGTGGAGGAGGGTGGTACTACGACCTACAGTAGCTCTGATGGAGGGGTTGGGTGGAGGATGGAGGAGGGTGGTACTACGACCTACAGTAGCTCTGATGGAGGGGTTGGGTGGAGGGATGGAGGGTGGAGGAGGGTGGTACTACGACCTACAGTAGCTCTGATGGAGGGGTTGGGTGGAGGGATGGAGGGTGGAGGAGGGTGGTACTACGACCTACAGTAGCTCTGATGGAGGGGTTGGGTGGAGGGATGGAGGGTGGAGGAGGGTGGTAGAGATGGAGGGGTTGGGGTGGAGGCCAACACCCTTCCCAGATGGTGCAGTGGACCCAGGGACCCATGTTGCTGTATAGCTGGAGCAGAGAGGTAGAGGACAGTGGAGGGAGGGGGAGAACACGAACCAGAGAACCAAGGTTAGGGTTAGACCAACACCTGGCTACCTCCGCAGGGAGGAAGAAGAGGAGGACGAAGCCCAGCCTCTCCCCTTGACAAACAGCAGCAGCTCTGACAGACGGAACGCTGTGTATTCATTGGTTCAGGGACCTTGTGCCTTTAGAGGGAAGTCAAAGAGGGGTGAGGTGGTAAACCATGGGGTCAGAGACCAACATTTAGAGGGGTGAGGTGGTAAACCATGGGGTCAGAGCCCAACATTTAGAGGGGTGAGGTGGTAAACCATGGGGTCAGAGCCCAACATTTAGAGGGGTGAGGTGGTAAACCATGGGGTCAGAGCCCAACATTTAGAGGGGTGAGGAGGGTCCCATGGGTTGGAGAGCCCAACATTTAGAGGGGTGGGTGGTAATACACCCATGGGGACAGTAGCCCAACATGACTGTAGAGGGGATGAGGTGGTATTATTACATGGGGACAGAGCCCAACATTTAGAGGGGTGAGGTGGTAATACATGGGGACAGAGCCCAACATTTAGAGGGGTGAGGTGGTAAACATGGGGACAGAGCCCAACATTTAGAGGGGTGAGGTGGTAATACATGGGGTCAGAGCCCAACATTTAGAGGGGTGAGGTGGTAATACATGGGGTCAGAGCCCAACATTTAGAGGGGTGAGGTGGTAATATATGGGGACAGAACCCAACATTTAGAGGGGTGAGGTGGTAATACATGGGGACAGAGCCCAACATTTAGAGGGGTGAGGTGGTAATACATGGGGACAGAGCCCAACATTTAGAGGGGTGAGGTGGTAATACATGGGGACAGAGCCCAACATTTAGAGGGGTGAGGTGGTAATACATGGGGACAGAGCCCAACATTTAGAGGGGTGAGGTGGTAATACATGGGGACAGAGCCCAACATTTAGAGGGGTGAGGTGGTAATACATGGGGTCAGAGCCCAACATTTAGAGGGGTGAGGTGGTAATACATGGGGACAGAGCCCAACATTTAGAGGGGTGAGGTGGTAATACATGGGGTCAGAGCCCAACATTTAGAGGGGTGAGGTGGTAATACATGGGGACAGAGCCCAACCTGTCCCACGCCTCCCTCTAA
Source organism: Oncorhynchus keta (assembly GCF_023373465.1). NCBI lineage: Eukaryota > Metazoa > Chordata > Actinopteri > Salmoniformes > Salmonidae > Oncorhynchus > Oncorhynchus keta. Next base: position 81,251 of record NW_026287149.1, on the reverse strand, counting down.
CGACCGCTAGATGCGTGTGTGTTCTAATCACATTTCATTAGTGAAATGCTTCGTAAACAGCCAACGTAGACTAGGTGTGTGTGTGTGTGTGTGTGTGTGTGTGTGTGTGTGTGTGTAGTGTGATGTGTGTGTGTGTGTGTGTGTGTGTGTGTGTGTGTGTGTGTGTAGTGTGTGTGTGTGTGTAGTACGTGTGTGTGTGTAGTGTGTGTGTGTGTGTGTGTGTGTGTGTGTGTGTGTGTGTGTGTGTGTGTGTGTGTGTGTGTGTGTGTGTGTGTGTGTGTGTGTGTGTGTGTGTGTGTGTGTGTACGTGTACGTGTGCGTGTGCGTGTGCGTGTGCGTGTGTGTGTGTGTGTGTGTGCGTGTGTGTGTATCTGATGTGATTACTGTATGCTGCAGGAGTATTAAAGACTGAACAGGAACGACCCTCTGATCTAAACACTGATATAAATGTATGTGTTTCAACACTTAAACATGAACATCTAACTAAAGGAAATTCTACACGGCCAATTCAGGATCTACCGGAAACCTCTTCCCTCTTCCTCCCCCACCGCGGCTACTCATCATCAGACTATTTCAGAGAGGAAGACATGGCTGGAGGAAGATGACAGACCCTTCAGTCCAAAATAACTCTTAAGTGATATAATCACAACCCTAACGCTTTCTGCAAGGCAACCGACCACTGCTTAAAGTCCCAGGACAGTGACAAACAGTTAGTTTTCAGATTTCCCTCCCTAAAAACAGAGAGGTGAGGTGAGGTTGTGCTTAAAGTCCCAGGACAGTGACAAACAGTTAGTTTTCAGATTTCCCCTCCCTAAAAACAGAGAGGTGAGGTGAGGTTGTGCTTAAAGTCCCAGGACAGTGACAAACAGTTAGTTTTCAGATTTCCCCTCCCTAAAAACAGAGAGGTGACGTTGTGTCTGTGATTCATAAGGTCATTCTAAACTCTGACCTTTTTCAGAGTGGGATTGGATTTAAAATGGAAACAGATATTATGATAATAGAAGAAGATTATCCCAGTGAAAAGGTGATATTTGGTTTGAGCTGCTGTCTATACTATTTCATCTAGCCAGGTACTGCTGCTGTGAAACCGCTGTCATTGAGCCAGTTTACCAACACCTCGTCCTAATTCAACCGCTGTCATTGAGCCAGTTTACCCAACACCTCGTCCTAATGCAACCGCTTAACATTTGTCATTGAGCCAGTTTACCAACACCTAGTCCTAATGCAACCGCTGTCATTGAGCCAGTTTACCAACACCTCGTCCTAATGCAACCGCTGTCATTGAGCCAGTTTACCAACACCTCGTCCTAATGCAACCGCTGTCATTGAGCCAGTTTACCAACACCTCGTCCTAATGCAACCGCTGTCATTGAGCCAGTTTACCCAACACCTCGTCCTAATTCAACCGCTGTCATTGAGCCAGTTTACCCAACACCTCGTCCTAATTCAACCGCTGTCATTGAGCCAGTTTACCAACACCTCGTCCTAATTCAACCGCTGTCATTGAGCCAGTTTACCAACACCTCGTCCTAATTCACCCGCTGTCATTGAGCCAGATTACCAACACCTCGTCCTAATTCAACCGCTGTCATTGAGCCAGTTTACCAACACCTCGTCCTAATTCAACCGCTGTCATTGAGCCAGTTTACCAAACACCTCGTCCTAATTCACCCGCTGTCATTGAGCCAGTTTACCAACACCTCGTCCTAATTCAACCGCTGTCATTGAGCCAGTTTACCAACACCTCGTCCTAATTCAACCGCTGTCATTGAGCCAGTTTACCAACACCTCGTCCTAATTCACCCGCTGTCATTGAGCCAGTTTACCCAACACCTCGTCCTAATTCAACCGCTGTCATTGAGCCAGTTTACCCAACACCTCGTCCTAATGCAACCGCTGTCATTGAGCCAGTTTACCAACACCTCGTCCTAATTCACCCGCTGTCATTGAGCCAGTTTACCAACACCTCGTCCTAATTCAACCGCTGTCATTGAGCCAGTTTACCAACACCTCGTCCTAATTCAACCGCTGTCATTGAGCCAGTTTACCAACACCTCGTCCTAATTCAACCGCTGTCATTGAGCCAGTTTACCAACACCTCGTCCTAATTCACCCGCTGTCATTGAGCCAGTTTACCAACACCTCGTCCTAATTCAACCGCTGTCATTGAGCCAGTTTACCAACACCTCGTCCTAATTCACCCGCTGTCATTGAGCCAGTTTACCAACACCTCGTCCTAATTCAAACGCTGTCATTGAGCCAGTTTACCAACACACCGTCCTAATTCAACCGCTGTCATTGAGCCAGTTTACCAACACCTCGTCCTAATTCAAACGCTGTCATTGAGCCAGTTTACCAACACCTCGTCCTAATTCAACCGCTGTCATTGAGCCAGTTTACCCACACCTCGTCCTAATTCACCCGCTGTCATTGAGCCAGTTTACCCACACCTCGTCCTAATTCACCCGCTGTCATTGAGCCAGTTTACCAACACCTCGTCCTAATTCAACCGCTGTCATTGAGCCAGTTTACCCAACACCTGGAAACCTAATTCAACTAGCTGTCATTGAGCCAGTTTACCCAACACCTCGTCCTAATTCAACCGCTGTCATTGAGCCAGTTTACCAACACCAGGTCCTAATTCAACCGCTGTCATTGAGCCAGTTTACCAACACCTCGTCCTAATTCACCCGCTGTCATTGAGCCAGTTTACCAACACCTCGTCCTAATTCAACCGCTGTCATTGAGCCAGTTTACCAACACCTCGTCCTAATTCAACCGCTGTCATTGAGCCAGTTTACCAACACCTCGTCCTAATTCAACCGCTGTCATTGAGCCAGTTTACCAACACCTCGTCCTAATTCACCCGCTGTCATTGAGCCAGTTTACCAACACCTCGTCCTAATTCAACCGCTGTCATTGAGCCAGTTTACCAACACCTCGTCCTAATTCACCCGCTGTCATTGAGCCAGTTTACCAACACCTCGTCCTAATTCAAACGCTGTCATTGAGCCAGTTTACCAACACACCGTCCTAATTCAACCGCTGTCATTGAGCCAGTTTACCAACACCTCGTCCTAATTCAAACGCTGTCATTGAGCCAGTTTACCAACACCTCGTCCTAATTCAACCGCTGTCATTGAGCCAGTTTACCCACACTCGTCCTAATTCACCCGCTGTCATTGAGCCAGTTTACCCACACCTCGTCCTAATTCACCCGCTGTCATTGAGCCAGTTTACCAACACCTCGTCCTAATTCAACCGCTGTCATTGAGCCAGTTTACCAACACCTCGTCCTAATTCACCCGCTGTCATTGAGCCAGTTTACCAACACCTCGTCCTAATTCACCCGCTGTCATTGAGCCAGTTTACCAACACCTCGTCCTAATTCACCCGCTGTCATTGAGCCAGTTTACCAACACCTCGTCCTAATTCACCCGCTGTCATTGAGCCAGTTTACCAACACCTCGTCCTAATTCACCCGCTGTCATTGAGCCAGTTTACCAACACCTCGTCCTAATTCAACCGCTGTCATTGAGCCAGTTTACCAACACCTCGTCCTAATTCACCCGCTGTCATTGAGCCAGTTTACCAACACCTCGTCCTAATTCAACCGCTGTCATTGAGCCAGTTTACCAACACCTCGTCCTAATTCACCCGCTGTCATTGAGCCAGTTTACCAACACCTCGTCCTAATTCACCCGCTGTCATTGAGCCAGTTTACCAACACCTCGTCCTAATTCAACCGCTGTCATTGAGCCAGTTTACCAACACCTCGTCCTAATTCACCCGCTGTCATTGAGCCAGTTTACCAACACCTCGTCCTAATTCAACCGCTGTCATTGAGCCAGTTTACCAACACCTCGTCCTAATTCAACCGCTGTCATTGAGCCAGTTTACCAACACACCGTCCTAATTCAATAACCTTCACTGGGAACGCATGAGGAGCTGGGAGTGTGTGTGTCTGTGTGTGTGTGTGTGTGTGTGTGTGTGTGTGTGTGTGTGTGTGTGTGTGTGTGTGTGTGTGTGTGTGTGTGTGTGTGTGTGTGTGTGTGTGTGTGTGTCTGTGTGTCTGTGTGTCTGTCTGTGTGTCATGTGTAACTGTGGAGAATCATTCTACAGGACTTAGTGTGTGTGTGTGACCTGTGTGTCTTAACCCAGGAGAATCATGTCTACAGTCTACAGGACTTATGTGTGTGTCTGTATGTGTGTAACTGTAGGAGAATCATTCTGTGTGTGTGTGAGTGAGTGTGTCTGTATGTGCGTGTCTGTGTGTGTGTGTGTGTGTGTGTGTGTGTGTGTGTGTGTGTGTGTGTGTGTGTGTAACCCAGTGTGTTCTGTGTGTCTGTGTGTCTGTGTGTGTGTGTGTCTTAACCCTGTGTCATGTCTGTGTGTGTGTGTCTGTGTGTGTCTGTGTGTAACTGTGTCTGTGTCTGTGTCTGTGTGTGTGTGTGAGTGACCTGTGTGTCTTAACCCAGGAGAATCATGTGTGGACTTGTGTGTGTGTGTGTGTGTGTGTCTGTGTGTCTGTGTGTCTGTGAGTCTGTGTGTGGACTTGTGTGTGTGTGTTGTAAAAATTAGCCCAATATCAGAGGCAACAATCCAGTCAACAGCACATCTTAACCCAGGAGAATCATTCTACAGGACTTAGAGAGGAGAGAGACCTAACACATCTTAACCCAGGAGAATCATTCTACAGGACTTAGAGAGGAGAGACCTAACACATCTTAACCCAGGAGAATCATTCTACAGGACTAAGAGAGGAGAGAGACCTAACACATCTTAACCCAGGAGAATCATTCTACAGGACTTAGAGAGGAGAGAGACCTAACACATCTTAACCCAGGATAATCATTCTACAGGACTTAGAGAGGAGAGAGACCTAACACATCTTAACCCAGGATAATCATTCTACAGGACTTAGAGAGGAGAGAGACCTAACACATCTTAACCCAGGAGAATCATTCTACAGGACTAAGAGAGGAGAGAGACCTAACACATCTTAACCCAGGAGAATCATTCTACAGGACTAAGAGAGGAGAGAGACCTAACACATCTTAACCCAGGATAATCATTCTACAGGACTTAGAGAGGAGAGAGACCTAACACATCTTAACCCAGGATAATCATTCTACAGGACTTAGAGAGGAGAGAGACCTAACACATCTTAACCCAGGATAATCATTCTACAGGACTTAGAGAGGAGAGAGACCTAACACATCTTAACCCAGGAGAATCATTCTACAGGACTTAGAGAGGAGAGAGACCTAACACATCTTAACCCAGGAGAATCATTCTACAGGACTTAGAGAGGAGAGAGACCTAACACATCTTAACACAGGAGAATCATTCTATAGGACTTAGAGAGGAGAGAGACCTAACACATCTTAACCCAGGAGAATCATTCTACAGGACTTAGAGAGGAGAGAGACCTAACACATCTTAACCCAGGAGAATCATTCTACAGGACTTAGAGAGGAGAGAGACCTAACACATCTTAACCCAGGAGAATCATTCTACAGGACTTAGAGAGGAGAGAGACCTAACACATCTTAACCCAGGAGAATCATTCTACAGGACTTAGAGAGGAGAGAGACCTAACACATCTTAACCCAGGAGAATCATTCTACAGGACTTAGAGAGGAGAGAGACCTAACACATCTTAACCCAGGAGAATCATTCTACAGGACTTAGAGAGGAGAGAGACCTAACACATCTTAACCCAGGAGAATCATTCTACAGGACTTAGAGAGGAGAGAGACCTAACACATCTTAACCCAGGAGAATCATTCTACAGGACTTAGAGAGGAGAGAGACCTAACACATCTTAACCCAGGAGAATCATTCTACAGGACTTAGAGAGGAGAGAGACCTAACACATCTTAACCCAGGAGAATCATTCTACAGGACTTAGAGAGGAGAGAGACCTAACACATCTTAACCCAGGAGAATCATTCTACAGGACTTAGAGAGGAGAGAGACCTAACACATCTTAACCCAGGAGAATCATTCTACAGGACTTAGAGAGGAGAGAGACCTAACACATCTTAACCCAGGAGAATCATTCTACAGGACTTAGAGAGGAGAGAGACCTAACACATCTTAACCCAGGAGAATCATTCTACAGGACTTAGAGAGGAGAGAGACCTAACACATCTTAACCCAGGAGAATCATTCTACAGGACAGAGAGGAGAGAGACCTAACACATCTTAACCCAGGAGAATCATTCTACAGGACTTAGAGAGGAGAGAGACCTAACACATCTTAACCCAGGAGAATCATTCTACAGGACTTAGAGAGGAGAGAGACCTAACACATCTTAACCCAGGAGAATCATTCTACAGGACTTAGAGAGGAGAGAGACCTAACACATCTTAACCCAGGAGAATCATTCTACAGGACTTAGAGAGGAGAGACCTAACACATCTTAACCCAGGAGAATCATTCTACAGGACTTAGAGAGGAGAGAGACCTAACACATCTTAACCCAGGAGAATCATTCTACAGGACTTAGAGAGGAGAGAGACCTAACACATCTTAACCCAGGAGAATCATTCTACAGGACTTAGAGAGGAGAGAGACCTAACACATCTTAACCCAGGAGAATCATTCTACAGGACTTAGAGAGGAGAGAGACCTAACACATCTTAACCCAGGAGAATCATTCTACAGGACTTAGAGAGGAGAGAGACCTAACACATCTTAACCCAGGAGAATCATTCTACAGGACTTAGAGAGGAGAGAGACCTAACACATCTTAACCCAGGAGAATCATTCTACAGGACTTAGAGAGGAGAGAGACCTAACACATCTTAACCCAGGAGAATCATTCTACAGGACTTAGAGAGGAGAGAGACCTAACACATCTTAACCCAGGAGAATCATTCTACAGGACTTAGAGGAGAGAGACCTAACACATCTTAACCCAGGAGAATCATTCTACAGGACTTAGAGAGGAGAGAGACCTAACACATCTTAACCCAGGAGAATCATTCTACAGGACTTAGAGAGGAGAGAGACCTAACACATCTTAACCCAGGAGAATCATTCTACAGGACTTAGAGAGGAGAGAGACCTAACACATCTTAACCCAGGAGAATCATTCTACAGGACTTAGAGAGGAGAGAGACCTAACACATCTTAACCCAGGAGAATCATTCTACAGGACTTAGAGAGGAGAGAGACCTAACACATCTTAACCCAGGAGAATCATTCTACAGGACTTAGAGAGAGAGAGACCTAACACATCTTAACCCAGGAGAATCATTCTACAGGACTTAGAGAGGAGAGACCTAACACATCTTAACCCAGGAGAATCATTCTACAGGACTTAGAGAGAGAGAGACCGAACACATCTTAACCCAGGATAATCATTCTACAGGACTTAGAGAGGAGAGAGACCTAACACATCTTAACCCAGGAGAATCATTCTACAGGACTTAGAGAGGAGAGAGACCTAACACATCTTAACCCAGGAGAATCATTCTACAGGACTTAGAGAGGAGAGAGACCTAACACATCTTAACCCAGGAGAATCATTCTACAGGACTTAGAGAGGAGAGAGACCTAACACATCTTAACCCAGGAGAATCATTCTACAGGACTTAGAGAGGAGAGAGACCTAACACATCTTAACCCAGGAGAATCATTCTACAGGACTTAGAGAGGAGAGAGACCGAACACGACGCAACGTCACAAATAAATCAGAGACGCTGGTGTGTCCTCAACGGCTCTCTATTCCCTATATAGTGCAATAGTTTGGACCTGGACCCATAACGCACCATATAGGGATTAGGCTGCTGTTTGAGACGCTCACTGAGAGGCTGCTGTGCTGAGAAGGCACTAAACAGTCCCTCAGGCCAAGATCTGACATCTCAGACAGGAAGAGATATCCAATTATTACCAGACAGAAGAAGAGAGAGAAGATAGAGAGGGAGAAGAGAGAGAAGTAAGTGAGGGAGAGAGAGGGAGGGAGAAGAGAGAAAGAGAGAGAGAGGGGGAGAGAGAGAGAGGGATAAGTAAGTGAGGGAGAGAGAGAGGGAAAGAGGGAGAGAGAGGGAGAAGAGAGGGAGAGGGACAGTGTTGGAGGAGAGGAGGTATCAGGTTGTAGACAGTGTTGGAGGAGAGGAGGCCTCAGGTTGTAGACAGTGTTGGAGGAGAGGAGGTCTCAGGTTGTAGACAGTGTTGGAGGAGAGGAGGTCTCAGGTTGTAGACAGTGTTGGAGGAGAGGAGGCCTCAGGTTGTAGACAGTGTTGGAGGAGAGGAGGTCTCAGGTTGTAGACAGCGTTGGAGGAGAGGAGGTCTCAGGTTGTAGACAGAGTGTTGGAGGAGGAGGTCTCAGGTTGTAGACAGAGTGTTGGAGGAGAGGAGGTCTCAGGTTGTAGACAGTGTTGGAGGAGAGGAGGTCTCAGGTTGTAGACAGAGTGTTGGAGGAGAGGAGGTCTCAGGTTGTAGACAGTGTTGGAGGAGAGGAGGTCTCAGGTTGTAGACAGTGTTGGAGGAGAGGAGGTCTCAGGTTGTAGACAGTGTTGGAGGAGAGGAGGTCTCAGGTTGTAGACAGTGTTGGAGGAGAGGAGGTCTCAGGTTGTAGACAGTGTTGGAGGAGAGGAGGTCTCAGGTTGTAGACAGTGTTGGAGAAGAGGAGGTCTCAGGTTGTAGACAGTGTTGGAGGAGAGGAGGTCTCAGGTTGTAGACAGTGTTGGAGGAGAGGAGGTCTCAGGTTGTAGACAGTGTTGGAGGAGAGGAGGCCTCAGGTTGTAGACAGTGTTGGAGGAGAGGAGGCCTCAGGTTGTAGACAGTGTTGGAGGAGAGGAGGCCTCAGGTTGTAGACAGTGTTGGAGGAGAGGAGGTCTCAGGTTGTAGACAGTGTTGGAGGAGAGGAGGCCTCAGGTTGTAGACAGTGTTGGAGGAGAGGAGGTCTCAGGTTGTAGACAGTGTTGGAGGAGAGGAGGTCTCAGGTTGTAGACAGCGTTGGAGGAGAGGAGGTCTCAGGTTGTAGACAGAGTGTTGGAGGAGGAGGTCTCAGGTTGTAGACAGAGTGTTGGAGGAGAGGAGGTCTCAGGTTGTAGACAGTGTTGGAGGAGAGGAGGTCTCAGGTTGTAGACAGAGTGTTGGAGGAGAGGAGGTCTCAGGTTGTAGACAGTGTTGGAGGAGAGGAGGTCTCAGGTTGTAGACAGTGTTGGAGGAGAGGAGGTCTCAGGTTGTAGACAGTGTTGGAGGAGAGGAGGTCTCAGGTTGTAGACAGTGTTGGAGGAGAGGAGGTCTCAGGTTGTAGACAGTGTTGGAGGAGAGGAGGTCTCAGGTTGTAGACAGTGTTGGAGAAGAGGAGGTCTCAGGTTGTAGACAGTGTTGGAGGAGAGGAGGTCTCAGGTTGTAGACAGTGTTGGAGGAGAGGAGGTCTCAGGTTGTAGACAGTGTTGGAGGAGAGGAGGCCTCAGGTTGTAGACAGTGTTGGAGGAGAGGAGGCCTCAGGTTGTAGACAGTGTTGGAGGAGAGGAGGCCTCAGGTTGTAGACAGTGTTGGAGGAGAGGAGGTCTCAGGTTGTAGACAGTGTTGGAGGAGAGGAGGCCTCAGGTTGTAGACAGTGTTGGAGGAGAGGAGGTCTCAGGTTGTAGACAGTGTTGGAGGAGAGGAGGTCTCAGGTTGTAGACAGAGTGTTGGAGGAGAGGAGGTCTCAGGTTGTAGACAGTGTTGGAGGAGAGGAGGTCTCAGGTTGTAGACAGAGTGTTGGAGGAGAGGAGGTCTCAGGTTGTAGACAGTGTTGGAGGAGAGGAGGTCTCAGGTTGTAGACAGTGTTGGAGGAGAGGAGGTCTCAGGTTGTAGACAGTGTTGGAGGAGAGGAGGTCTCAGGTTGTAGACAGTGTTGGAGGAGAGGAGGTCTCAGGTTGTAGACAGTGTTGGAGGAGAGGAGGTCTCAGGTTGTAGACAGTGTTGGAGGAGAGGAGGTCTCAGGTTGTAGACAGTGTTGGAGGAGAGGAGGTCTCAGGTTGTAGACAGTGTTGGAGGAGAGGTCTCAGGTTGTAGACAGCGTTGGAGGAGAGGAGGTCTCAGGTTGTAGACAGAGTGTTGGAGGAGAGGAGGTCTCAGGTTGTAGACAGTGTTGGAGGAGAGGAGGTCTCAGGTTGTAGACAGTGTTGGAGGAGAGGAGGTCTCAGGTTGTAGACAGTGTTGGAGGAGAGGAGGCCTCAGGTTGTAGACAGTGTTGGAGGAGAGGAGGTCTCAGGTTGTAGACAGTGTTGGAGGAGAGGAGGTCTCAGGTTGTAGACAGTGTTGGAGGAGAGGAGGTCTCAGGTTGTAGACAGTGTTGGAGGAGAGGAGGTCTCAGGTTGTAGACAGTGTTGGAGGAGAGGAGGTCTCAGGTTGTAGACAGTGTTGGAGGAGAGGAGGTCTCAGGTTGTAGACAGTGTTGGAGGAGAGGAGGTCTCAGGTTGTAGACAGTGTTGGAGGAGAGGAGGTCTCACACATGCAAATCATACAGGACTTAAGGCAAAGCCCTGACATCCTCTGCCAAGCTTCAAAGCTACGCATGGAGCTCTTTCACAACATGGGTGTGTGAAGGATGGCAGGAAGGGAGGGGCTCCTGTCCTTGTCAGGGGCCTCAGTCTCTCAGTCTAACCCCCACCCCCTGTCTCACACACACACACACACACACACACACACCCCCCGTTAGAGGAGTCAGTCAGAGTATTCTAGACAACGACCTGTCTAAGGACTCTCTCTAACCAGGAAATGCATGTAAAAAAGGCTTCTGATGTGAAATTATTCATCCAGTCATTTGAATAATTCAAATTACTTTAAAAGGACTCCATTTTGTTTTTTTGGCTTCAGTGCCATTTACCTCTAATCACATTTGAATAAATGTGTTATTAAAAAAAATACAAAAATCCCAGATAAATGAATAAAACTGTCTGTTGGTGAACTGGGCCAATCATAATTAGTCTTTACTTCTTATGCAGATTTTTTTTTTTTACTCAAACCAAATAGCAAATCAAATTGAGGAGTGTATTTGTTTCATTTAGTGAGATAAGCAGAGGTACATTAACAGAGGAATTCTGATCAGTTCATCAAATAAGGTTTTATTCATAATTTATTCATGGGGCGGCAGGGTAGCCTAGTGGTTAGAGTGTAGGGACGGCAGGGTAGCCTAGTGGTTAGAGTGGAGGGACGGCAGGGTAGCCTAGTGGTTAGAGTGGAGGGACGGCAGGGTAGCCTAGTGGTTAGAGTGGAGGGACTGCAGGTAGCCTAGTGGTTAGAGTGTAGGGACGGCAAGGTGGCCTAGTGGTTAGAGTGTAGGGACGGCAGGGTGGCCTAGTGGTTAGAGTGTAGGGACGACAGGGTGGCCTAGTGGTTAGAGTGTAGGGACGGCAGGTAGCCTAGTGGTTAGAGTGTAGGGACGGCAAGGTAGCCTAGTGGTTAGAGTGTAGGGACGGCAGGGTGGCCTAGTGGTTAGAGTGTAGGGACGACAAGGTGGCCTAGTGGTTAGAGTGTAGGGACGGCAGGGTGGCCTAGTGGTTAGAGTGTAGGGACGGCAGGGTGGCCTAGTGGTTAGAGTGTAGGGACTGCAGGTAGCCTAGTGGTTAGAGTGTAGGGACGGCAGGGTAGCCTAGTGGTTAGAGTGTAGGGACTGCAGGTAGCCTAGTGGTTAGAGTGTAGGGACGGCAGGTAGCCTAGTGGTTAGAGTGTAGGGACGGCAAGGTGGCCTAGTGGTTAGAGTGTAGGGACGGCAGGGTGGCCTAGTGGTTAGAGTGTAGGGACGGCAAGGTGGCCTAGTGGTTAGAGTGTAGGGACGGCAGGGTGGCCTAGTGGTTAGAGTGTAGGGATGGCAGGGTGGCCTAGTGGTTAGAGTGTAGGGACGGCAGGGTGGCCTAGTGGTTAGAGTGTAGGGACGGCAGGGTAGCCTAGTGGTTAGAGTGTAGGGACTGCAGGGTGGCCTAGTGGTTAGAGTGTAGGGACGGCAGGGTGGCCTAGTGGTTAGAGTGTAGGGACTGCAGGGTGGCCTAGTGGTTAGAGTGTAGGGACTGCAGGGTGGCCTAGTGGTTAGAGTGTAGGGACTGCAGGGTAGCCTAGTGGTTAGAGTGTAGAGGACGGCAGGGTAGCCTAGTGGTTAGAGTGTAGGGACGGCAGGTAGTCTAGTGGTTAGAGTGTAGGGACGGCAGGTAGCCTAGTGGTTAGATTGTAGGGACTGCAGGGTGGCCTAGTGGTTAGAGTGTAGGGACTGCAGGGTGGCCTGGTGGTTAGAGTGTAGGGGCGGCAGGTAGCCTAGTGGTTAGAGTGTAGGGAAGGCAGGTAGCCTAGTGGTTAGAGTGTAGGGGCTGCAGGTAGCCTAGTGGTTAGAGTGTAGGGACTGCAGGGTGGCCTAGTGGTTAGAGTGTAGGGACTGCAGGGTGGCCTAGTGGTTAGAGTGTAGGGACTGCAGGGTGGCCTGGTGGTTAGAGTGTAGGGACTGCAGGGTGGCCTAGTGGTTAGAGTGTAGGGACTGCAGGGTGGCCTGGTGGTTAGAGTGTAGGGGCGGCAGGTAGCCTAGTGGTTAGAGTGTAGGGAAGGCAGGTAGCCTAGTGGTTAGAGTGTAGGGCGGCAGGTAGCCTAGTGGTTAGAGTGTAGGGACTGCAGGGTGGCCTAGTGGTTAGAGTGTAGGGACTGCAGGGTGGCCTAGTGGTTAGAGTGTAGGGACTGCAGGGTGGCCTGGTGGTTAGAGTGTAGGGGCGGCAGGTAGCCTAGTGGTTAGAGTGTAGGGACGGCAGGTAGCCTAGTGGTTAGAGTGTAGGGACTGCAGGGTGGCCTAGTGGTTAGAGTGTAGGGACTGCAGGGTGGCCTAGTGGTTAGAGTGTAGGGACGGCAGGGTGGCCTAGTGGTTAGAGTGTAGGGACTGCAGGGTGGCCTGGTGGTTAGAGTGTAGGGGCGGCAGGTAGCCTAGTGGTTAGAGTGTAGGGACGGCAGGTAGCCTAGTGGTTAGAGTGTAGGGACTGCAGGGTGGCCTAGTGGTTAGAGTGTAGGGACTGCAGGGTGGCCTAGTGGTTAGAGTGTAGGGACTGCAGGGTGGCCTAGTGGTTAGAGTGTAGGGACGGCAGGGTGGCCTAGTGGTTAGAGTGTAGGGACTGCAGGGTGGCCTAGTGGTTAGAGTGTAGGGACTGCAGGGTGGCCTGGTGGTTAGAGTGTAGGGGCGGCAGGTAGCCTAGTGGTTAGAGTGTAGGGACGGCAGGTAGCCTAGTGGTTAGAGTGTAGGGCGGCAGGTAGCCTAGTGGTTAGAGTGTAGGGACGGCAGGTAGCCTAGTGGTTAGAGTGTAGGGACGGCAGGGTGGCCTAGTGGTTAGAGTGTAGGGACGGCAGGGTGGCCTAGTGGTTAGAGTGTAGGGACGGCAGGGTGGCCTAGTGGTTAGAGTGTAGGGACGGCAGGGTGGCCTAGTGGTTAGAGTGTAGGGACGGCAGGGTGGCCTAGTGGTTAGAGTGTAGGGACGGCAGGGTGGCCTAGTGGTTAGAGTGTAGGGACGGCAGGGTGGCCTAGTGGTTAGAGTGTAGGGACGGCAGGGTGGCCTAGTGGTTAGAGTGTAGGGACGGCAGGTAGTCTCGTGGTTAGAGTGGAGGGGCAGCAGGGAAGCCTAGTGGTTAGAGTGTAGGGACGGCAGGTAGCCTAGTGGTTAGAGTGTACGGACTGCAGGGTGGCCTAGTGGTTAGAGTGTAGGGACGGCAGGTAGCCTAGTGGTTAGAGTGTACGGACTGCAGGGTGGCCTAGTGGTTAGAGTGGAGGGACGGCAGGTAGTCTAGTGGTTAGAGTGTAGGGACTGCAGGGTGGCCTAGTGGTTAGAGTGGAGGGACGGCAGGGTAGCCTAGTGGTTAGAGTGTAGGACCGCAGGGTGGCCTAGTGGTTAGAGTGTAGGGACTGCAGGGTAGCCTAGTGGTTAGAGTGTAGGGACGGCAGGTAGTCTAGTGGTTAGAGTGTAGGGACGGCAGGTAGTCTAGTGGTTAGAGTGGAGGGACGGCAGGTAGTCTAGTGGTTAGAGTGTAGGGACGGCAGGTAGTCTAGTGGTTAGAGTGTAGGGACGGCAGGTAGTCTAGTGGTTAGTGCTATGCACTAATAACCGGAAGGTTGCAAGTTCAAACCCCTGAGCTGACAAGGTACAAATCTGTTGTTCTGCCCCTGAACAGGCAGTTAACCCACTGTTCCCAGGCAGTCATTGAAAATAAGAATCTGTTCTTAACTGACTTGTCTGGTTAAATAAAGGTCAAATAAATAAAATGTATCATCTGGGATATTTTGGGGGGAGATTTCTGTACTTATTCAAATGTATTTTGAGGTAAATAGCAGCACTGAAATCTGCCTAAAATATCATCTCCGGAAATCAATCAACGCTGCATAAAAGACAGTAGAGGGGCAACGTGGATTTGCATAAAAGACAGTAGAGGGGCAAGGTGGATTTGCATAAAAGACAGTAGAGGGGCAAGGTGGATTTGCATAAAAGACAGTAGAGGGGCAAGGTGGATTTGCATAAAAGACAGTAGAGGGGCAAGGTGGATTTGCATAAAGACAGTAGAGGGGCAAGGTGGATTTGCATAAAAGACAGTAGAGGGGCAAGGTGGATTTGCATAAAAGACAGTAGAGGGGCAAGGTGGATTTGCATAAAAGACAGTAGAGGGACAAGGTGGATTTGCATAAAAGACAGTAGAGGGGCAAGGTGGATTTGCATAAAAGACAGTAGAGGGCAAGGTTGATTTGCATAAAAGACAGTAGAGGGCAAGGTGGATTTGCATAAAAGACAGTAGAGGGCAAGGTGGATTTGCATAAAAGACAGTAGAGGGCAAGGTGGATTTGCATAAAAGACAGTAGAGGGCAAGGTGGATTTGCATAAAAGACAGTAGAGGGGCAAGGTGGATTTGCATAAAAGACAGTAGAGGGGCAAGGTGGATTTGCATTTTGACGACACTGACGTGGTGATGACCACAGACAGAGAAAAGCATCTGTACAACGAACACTGAGATGCCTTTCTCCCAGACCAGCTAAACACTTCAAACGCTCGCTAGGTACCCCCCCCCACACCCATCCTCCCACAAGAGGACCCCCACTGCTGTAGAGGACAGCGAGCGCTCCATCTCTGGGTAAAGCCCTTCAAGAGGGTGAAAACATGCAAAGCAGCTGGTCCAGACAGTATCCTAGGATACGTCCTCAGGGCTCAGACCAGACGGTATCCTAGGATACGTCCTCAGGGCTCAGACCAGACGGTATCCTAGGATACGTCCTCAGGGCTCAGACCAGACGGTATCCTAGGATACGTCCTCAGGGCTCAGACCAGACGGTATCCTAGGATACGTCCTCAGGGCTCAGACCAGACAGTATCCTAGGATACGTCCTCAGGGCTCAGACCAGACGGTATCCTAGGATACGTCCTCAGGGCTCAGACCAGACGGTATCCTAGGATACGTCCTCAGAGCTCAGACCAGACAGTATCCTAGGATACGTCCTCAGGGCTCAGACCAGACGGTATCCTAGGATACGTCCTCAGGGCTCAGACCAGACGGTATCCTAGGATACGTCCTCAGGGCTCAGACCAGACGGTATCCTAGGATACGTCCTCAGAGCTCAGACCAGACAGTATCCTAGGATACGTCCTCAGGGCTCAGACCAGACGGTATCCTAGGATACGTCCTCAGGGCTCAGACCAGACGGTATCCTAGGATACGTCCTCAGGGCTCAGACCAGACGGTATCCTAGGATACGTCCTCAGGGCTCAGACCAGACGGTATCCTAGGATACGTCCTCAGGGCTCAGACCAGCTGGTATCCTAGGATACGTCCTCAGGGCTCAGACCAGATGGTATCCTAGGATACGTCCTCAGGGCTCAGACCAGCTGGTATCCTAGGACACGTCCTCAGGGCTCAGACCAGCTGGTATCCTAGGATACGTCCTCAGGGCTCAGACCAGATGGTATCCTAGGATACGTCCTCAGGGCTCAGACCAGCTGGTATCCTAGGATACGTCCTCAGGGCTCAGACCAGACGGTATCCTAGGATACGTCCTCAGGGCTCAGACCAGCTGGCTGTGTTTACGGGTAAATTCAACCTTATCCCAGTCCGTGGTCCCCACATGCTTCAATATGTCCAGCGTTATCCCTGTAGAACTCATTATCCATGTACCCAAGACATGTAGAACTCATTATCCCTGTACCCAAGACATGTAGAACTCATTATCCCTGTACCCAAGACCTGTAGAACTCATTATACCTGTACCCAAGCCCTGTAGAACTCATTACCCCTGTACCCAAGCCATGTAGAACTCATTATCCCTGTAGAACTCATTAGCACTGTACCCAAGCCCTGTAGAACTCATTACCCCTGTACCCAAGCCATGTAGAACTCATTATCCCTGTATAACTCATTATCCATGTACCCAAGCCATGTAGAACTCATTATATCTGTACCCAAGCCATGTTGAACTCATTATCCCTGTACCCAAGACCTGTAGAACTCATTATCCCTGTACCCAAGCCCTGTAGAACTCATTACCCCTGTACCCAAGCCATGTAGAACTCATTATCCCTGTACCCAAGCCCTGTAGAACTCATTCTCCATGCACCCAAGCCATGTTGAACTCATTATCCCTGTACCCAAGCCATGTAGAACTCATTATCCCTGTACCCAAGCCCTGTAGAACCCATTATCCCTGTACCCAAGCCCCGTAGAACTCATTATCCCTGTACCCAAGCCCCGTAGAACTCATTATCCATGTACCCACGCAAAGGCAACCTGGCTAAATGACTACCACCCTGTAGAACTCATTATCCTATACACACACACACACACACACCCTACGTACACACACACACACACACACACACACACACACACACACACACACACACACACACACACACACACACACACACACACACACACACACACACACACACACACACACACACACACACACACACACACACACACACACACACACCCTACGTACACACACACACACACACACAAGGCCATGTTTGTGAATAAGACACCAGCCACACAAACAGTCCAACAGTAATAATGTGTGTTCCAGTCCAGCTCTGTGACAACATGGAGTGTTGCTTTATAGTAATAATGTGTGTTCCAGTCCATCTCCGTGACAACATGGAGTGTTGCTTTATAGTAATAATGTGTGTTCCAGTCCATCTCCGTGACAACATGGAGTGTTGCTTAACAGTAATAATGTGTGTTCCAGTCCATCTCCGTGACAACGTGGAGTGTTGCTTAACAGTAATAATGTGTGTTCCAGTCCATCTCCGTGACAACATGGAGTGTTGCTTAACAGTAATAATGTGTGTTCCAGTCCATCTCCGTGACAACATGGAGTGTTGCTTAACAGTAATAATGTGTGTTCCAGTCAAGCTCTGTGATAAACACAACATGGAGTGTTGCTTAACAGTAATAATGTGTGTTCCAGTCCATCTCCGTGACAACATGGAGTGTTGCTTAACAGTAATAATGTGTGTTCCAGTCAAGCTCTGTGATAAACACAACATGGAGTGTTGCTTAACAGTAATAATGTGTGTTCCAGTCAAGCTCTGTGATAAACACAACATGGAGTGTTGCTTAACAGTAATAATGTGTGTTCCAGTCCATCTCCGTGACAACATGGAGTGTTGCTTAACAGTAATAATGTGTGTTCCAGTCAAGCTCTGTGATAAACACAACATGGAGTGTTGCTTAACAGTAATAATGTGTGTTCCAGTCCATCTCCGTGACAACATGGAGTGTTGCTTAACAGTAATAATGTGTGTTCCAGTCAAGCTCTGTGATAAACACAACATGGAGTGTTGCTTAACAGTAATAATGTGTGTTCCAGTCCAAGCTCTGTGACACAACATGGAGTGTTGCTTAACAGTAATAATGTGTGTTCCAGTCCATCTCCGTGACAACATGGAGTGTTGCTTAACAGTAATAATGTGTGTTCCAGTCAAGCTCTGTGATAAACACAACATGGAGTGTTGCTTAACAGTAATAATGTGTGTTCCAGTCCATCTCCGTGACAACATGGAGTGTTGCTTAACAGTAATAATGTGTGTTCCAGTCAAGCTCTGTGATAAACACAACATGGAGTGTTGCTTAACAGTAATAATGTGTGTTCCAGTCAAGCTCTGTGATAAACACAACATGGAGTGTTGCTTAACAGTAATAATGTGTGTTCCAGTCCATCTCCGTGACAACATGGAGTGTTAACAGTAATAATGTGTTCCAGTCCATCTCCGTGACAACATGGAGTGTTAACAGTAATAATGTGTGTTCCAGTCCATCTCCGTGACAACATGGAGTGTTGCTTAACAGTAATAATGTGTGTTCCAGTCCATCTCCGTGACAACATGGAGTGTTAACAGTAATAATGTGTGTTCCAGTCCATCTCTGTGACAACATGGAGTGTTGCTTAACAGTAATAATGTGTGTTCCAGTCCATCTCCGTGACAACATGGAGTGTTAACAGTAATAATGTGTGTTCCAGTCCATCTCCGTGACAACATGGAGTGTTGCTTAACAGTAATAATGTGTATTCCAGTCCATCTCCGTGACAACATGGAGTGTTAACAGTAATAATGTGTGTTCCAGTTCATCTCCGTGACAACATGGAGTGTTAACAGTAATAATGTGTGTTCCAGTTCATCTCCGTGACAACAAGGAGTGTTAACAGTAATAATGTGTGTTCCAGTCCATCTCCGTGACAACATGGAGTGTTAACAGTAATAATGTGTGTTCCAGTCCATCTCCGTGACAACATGGAGTGTTAACAGTAATAATGTGTGTTCCAGTTCATCTCCGTGACAACATGGAGTGTTAACAGTAATAACGTGTGTTCCAGTTCATCTCCGTGACAACATGGAGTGTTAACAGTAATAATGTGTGTTCCAGTTCATCTCCGTGACAACATGGAGTGTTAACAGTAATAATGTGTGTTCCAGTCCATCTCCGTGACAACATGGAGTGTTAACAGTAATAATGTGTGTTCCAGTCCATCTCCGTGACAACATGGAGTGTTAACAGTAATAATGTGTGTTCCAGTCCATCTCCGTGACAACATGGAGTGTTAACAGTAATAATGTGTGTTCCAGTCCATCTCCGTGACAACATGGAGTGTTAACAGTAATAATGTGTGTTCCAGTTCATCTCCGTGACAACATGGAGTGTTAACAGTAATAATGTGTGTTCCAGTCCATCTCCGTGACAACATGGAGTGTTAACAGTAATAATGTGTGTTCCAGTCCATCTCCGTGACAACATGGAGTGTTAACAGTAATAATGTGTGTTCCAGTCCATCTCCGTGACAACATGGAGTGTTGCTTAACAGTAATAATGTGTGTTCCAGTCCATCTCCGTGACAACATGGAGTGTTGCTTAACAGTAATAATGTGTGTTCCAGTCCATCTCCGTGACAACATGGAGTGTTAACAGTAATAATGTGTGTTCCAGTTCATCTCCGTGACAACATGGAGTGTTAACAGTAATAATGTGTGTTCCAGTCCATCTCCGTGACAACATGGAGTGTTAACAGTAATAATGTGTGTTCCAGTCCATCTCCGTGACAACATGGAGTGTTAACAGTAATAATGTGTGTTCCAGTCCATCTCCGTGACAACATGGAGTGTTGCTTAACAGTAATAATGTGTGTTCCAGTCAAGCTCTGTGATAAACACAACATGGAGTGTTGCTTAACAGTAATAATGTGTGTTCCAGTCCATCTCCGTGACAACATGGAGTGTTGCTTAACAGTAATAATGTGTGTTCCAGTCAAGCTCTGTGATAAACACAACATGGAGTGTTGCTTAACAGTAATAATGTGTGTTCCAGTCCATCTCCGTGACAACATGGAGTGTTGCTGGTAATAATGTGTGTTCCAGTCCATCTCCGTGACAACATGGAGTGTTAACAGTAATAATGTGTGTTCCAGTCCATCTCCGTGACAACATGGAGTGTTAACAGTAATAATGTGTGTTCCAGTCCATCTCCGTGACAACATGGAGTGTTGCTTAACAGTAATAATGTGTGTTCCAGTCCATCTCCGTGACAACATGGAGTGTTAACAGTAATAATGTGTGTTCCAGTCCATCTCCGTGACAACATGGAGTGTTGCTTAACAGTAATAATGTGTGTTCCAGTCCATCTCCGTGACAACATGGAGTGTTGCTTAACAGTAATAATGTGTGTTCCAGTCCATCTCCGTGACAACATGGTTAGTGTTGTTCATCTCCGTGAACAGTAATAATGTGTGTTCCAGTCCATCTCCGTGACAACATGGAGTGTTAACAGTAATAATGTGTGTTCCAGTTCATCTCCGTGACAACATGGAGTGTTAACAGTAATAATGTGTGTTCCAGTTCATCTCCTCCGTGACAACATGGAGTGTTAACAGTAATAATGTGTGTTCCAGTCCATCTCCGTGACAACATGGAGTGTTAACAGTAATAATGTGTGTTCCAGTCCATCTCCGTGACAACATGGAGTGTTAACAGGAGTGTTAACAGTAATAATGTGTGTTCCAGTCCATCTCCGTGACAACATGGAGTTCCAGTCCATCTCCGTGACAACATGGAGTGTTAACAGTAATAATGTGTGTTCCAGTTCATCTCCGTGACAACATGGAGTGTTAACAGTAATAATGTGTGTTCCAGTTCATCTCCGTGACAACATGGAGTGTTAACAGTAATAATGTGTGTTCCAGTCCATCTCCGTGACAACATGGAGTGTTAACAGTAATAATGTGTGTTCCAGTCCATCTCCGTGACAACATGGAGTGTTAACAGTAATAATGTGTGTTCCAGTCCATCTCCCGTGACAACATGGAGTGTTAACAGTAATAATGTGTGTTCCAGTCCATCTCCGTGACAACATGGAGTGTTAACCCAGTTCATCTCCGTGACAACATGGAGTGTTAACAGTAATAATGTGTGTTCCAGTCCATCTCCGTGACAACATGGAGTGTTAACAGTAATAATGTGTGTTCCAGTCCATCTCCGTGACAACATGGAGTGTTAACAGTAATAATGTGTGTTCCAGTCCATCTCCGTGACAACATGGAGTGTTAACAGTAATAATGTGTGTTCCAGTCCATCTCCGTGACAACATGGAGTGTTAACAGTAATAATGTGTGTTCCAGTTCATCTCCGTGACAACAGTGGTGTTCCAGTTCATCTCCGTGACAACATGGAGTGTTAACAGTAATAATGTGTGTTCCAGTCCATCTCCGTGACAACATGGAGTGTTAACAGTAATAATGTGTGTTCCAGTCCATCTCCGTGACAACATGGAGTGTTGCTTAACAGTAATAATGTGTGTTCCAGTCCATCTCCGTGACAACATGGAGTGTTGCTTAACAGTAATAATGTGTGTTCCAGTCAAGCTCTGTGATAAACACAACATGGAGTGTTGCTTAACAGTAATAATGTGTGTTCCAGTCCATCTCCGTGACAACATGGAGTGTTGCTTAACAGTAATAATGTGTGTTCCAGTCAAGCTCTGTGATAAACACAACATGGAGTGTTGCTTAACAGTAATAATGTGTGTTCCAGTCCATCTCCGTGACAACATGGAGTGTTGCTTAACAGTAATAATGTGTGTTCCAGTCAAGCTCTGTGATAAACACAACATGGAGTGTTGCTTAACAGTAATAATGTGTGTTCCAGTCCATCTCCGTGACAACATGGAGTGTTGCTTAACAGTAATAATGTGTGTTCCAGTCCATCTCCGTGACAACATGGAGTGTTAACAGTAATAATGTGTGTTCCAGTCCATCTCCGTGACAACATGGAGTGTTGCTTAACAGTAATAATATGTGTTCCAGTCCATCTCCGTGACAACATGGAGTGTTGCTTAACAGTAATAATGTGTGTTCCAGTCCATCTCCGTGACAACATGGAGTGTTGCTTAACAGTAATAATGTGTGTTCCAGTCCATCTCCGTGACAACATGGAGTGTTAACAGTAATAATGTGTGTTCCAGTTCATCTCCGTTACAACATGGAGTGTTAACAGTAATAATGTGTGTTCCAGTTCATCTCCGTGACAACATGGAGTGTTAACAGTAATAATGTGTGTTCCAGTCCATCTCCGTGACAACATGGAGTGTTAACAGTAATAATGTGTGTTCCAGTCCATCTCCGTGACAACATGGAGTGTTAACAGTAATAATGTGTGTTCCAGTTCATCTCCGTGACAACATGGAGTGTTAACAGTAATAATGTGTGTTCCAGTTCATCTCCGTGACAACATGGAGTGTTAACAGTAATAATGTGTGTTCCAGTTCATCTCCGTGACAACATGGAGTGTTAACAGTAATAATGTGTGTTCCAGTCCATCTCCGTGACAACATGGAGTGTTAACAGTAATAATGTGTGTTCCAGTCCATCTCCGTGACAACATGGAGTGTTAACAGTAATAATGTGTGTTCCAGTCCATCTCCGTGACAACATGGAGTGTTAACAGTAATAATGTGTGTTCCAGTCCATCTCCGTGACAACATGGAGTGTTAACAGTAATAATGTGTGTTCCAGTCCATCTCCGTGACAACATGGAGTGTTAACAGTAATAATGTGTGTTCCAGTCCATCTCCGTGACAACATGGAGTGTTAACAGTAATAATGTGTGTTCCAGTCCATCTCCGTGACAACATGGAGTGTTAACAGTAATAATGTGTGTTCCAGTTCATCTCCGTGACAACATGGAGTGTTAACAGTAATAATGTGTGTTCCAGTTCATCTCCGTGACAACATGGAGTGTTAACAGTAATAATGTGTGTTCCAGTCCATCTCCGTGACAACATGGAGTGTTAACAGTAATAATGTGTGTTCCAGTTCATCTCCGTGACAACATGGAGTGTTAACAGTAATAATGTGTGTTCCAGTCCATCTCCGTGACAACATGGAGTGTTAACAGTAATAATGTGTGTTCCAGTTCATCTCCGTGACAACATGGAGTGTTAACAGTAATAATGTATGTTCCAGTTCATCTCCGTGACAACATGGAGTGTTAACAGTAATAATGTGTGTTCCAGTCCATCTCCGTGACAACATGGAGTGTTGTTAACAGTAATAATGTGTGTTCCAGTCATCTCCGTGACAACATGGAGTGTTGCTTAACAGTAATAATGTGTGTTCCAGTCCATCTCCGTGACAACATGGAGTGTTAACAGTAATAATGTGTTCCAGTCCATCTCCGTGACAACATGGAGTGTTAACAGTAATAATGTGTGTTCCAGTCCATCTCCGTGACAACATGGAGTGTTAACAGTAATAATGTGTGTTCCAGTCCATCTCCGTGACAACATGGAGTGTTAACAGTAATAATGTGTGTTCCAGTCCATCTCCGTGACAACATGGAGTGTTAACAGTAATAATGTGTGTTCCAGTCCATCTCCGTGACAACATGGAGTGTTAACAGTAATAATGTGTGTTCCAGTCCATCTCCGTGACAACATGGAGTGTTAACAGTAATAATGTGTGTTCCAGTCCATCTCCGTGACAACATGGAGTGTTAACAGTAATAATGTGTGTTCCAGTCCATCTCCGTGACAACATGGAGTGTTAACAGTAATAACGTGTGTTCCAGTCCATCTCCGTGACAACATGGAGTGTTGCTTAACAGTAATAATGTGTGTTCCAGTCCATCTCCGTGACAACATGGAGTGTTGCTTAACAGTAATAATGTGTGTTCCAGTCCATCTCCGTGACAACATGGAGTGTTGCTTAACAGTAATAATGTGTGTTCCAGTCAAGCTCTGTGATAAACACAACATGGAGTGTTGCTTAACAGTAATAATGTGTGTTCCAGTCCATCTCCGTGACAACATGGAGTGTTGCTTAACAGTAATAATGTGTGTTCCAGTCAAGCTCTGTGATAAACACAACATGGAGTGTTGCTTAACAGTAATAATGTGTGTTCCAGTCCATCTCCGTGACAACATGGAGTGTTGCTTAACAGTAATAATGTGTGTTCCAGTCCATCTCCGTGACAACATGGAGTGTTAACAGTAATAATGTGTGTTCCAGTCCATCTCCGTGACAACATGGAGTGTTGCTTAACAGTAATAATGTGTGTTCCAGTCCATCTCCGTGACAACATGGAGTGTTAACAGTAATAATGTGTGTTCCAGTCCATCTCCGTGACAACATGGAGTGTTGCTTAACAGTAATAATGTGTGTTCCAGTCCATCTCCGTGACAACATGGAGTGTTGCTTAACAGTAATAATGTGTGTTCCAGTCCATCTCCGTGACAACATGGAGTGTTGCTTAACAGTAATAATGTGTGTTCCAGTCCATCTCCGTGACAACATGGAGTGTTAACAGCAATAATGTGCGTTCCAGTTCATCTCCGTGACAACATGGAGTGTTAACAGTAATAATGTGTGTTCCAGTCCATCTCCGTGACAACATGGAGTGTTAACAGTAATAATGTGTGTTCCAGTCCATCTCCGTGACAACATGGAGTGTTAACAGTAATAATGTGTGTTCCAGTCCATCTCCGTGACAACATGGAGTGTTAACAGTAATAATGTGTGTTCCAGTCCATCTCCGTGACAACATGGAGTGTTAACAGTAATAATGTGTGTTCCAGTTCATCTCCGTGACAACATGGAGTGTTAACAGTAATAATGTGTGTTCCAGTCCATCTCCGTGACAACATGGAGTGTTAACAGTAATAATGTGTGTTCCAGTCCATCTCCGTGACAACATGGAGTGTTAACAGTAATAATGTGTGTTCCAGTCCATCTCCGTGACAACATGGAGTGTTAACAGTAATAATGTGTGTTCCAGTCCATCTCCGTGACAACATGGAGTGTTAACAGTAATAATGTGTGTTCCAGTCCATCTCCGTGACAACATGGAGTGTTAACAGTAATAATGTGTGTTCCAGTCCATCTCCGTGACAACATGGAGTGTTAACAGTAATAATGTGTGTTCCAGTCCATCTCCGTGACAACATGGAGTGTTAACAGTAATAATGTGTGTTCCAGTCCATCTCCGTGACAACATGGAGTGTTAACAGTAATAATGTGTGTTCCAGTCCATCTCCGTGACAACATGGAGTGTTAACAGTAATAATGTGTGTTCCAGTCCATCTCCGTGACAACATGGAGTGTTAACAGTAATAATGTGTGTTCCAGTCCATCTCCGTGACAACATGGAGTGTTAACAGTAATAATGTGTGTTCCAGTTCATCTCCGTGACAACATGGAGTGTTAACAGTAATAATGTGTGTTCCAGTTCATCTCCGTGACAACATGGAGTGTTAACAGTAATAATGTGTGTTCCAGTCCATCTCCGTGACAACATGGAGTGTTAACAGTAATAATGTGTGTTCCAGTTCATCTCCGTGACAACATGGAGTGTTAACAGTAATAATGTGTGTTCCAGTCCATCTCACAACATGGAGTGTTAACAGTAATAATGTGTGTTCCAGTCATCTCCGTGACAACATGGAGTGTTAACAGTAATAATGTGTGTTCCAGTCCATCTCCGTGACAACATGGAGTGTTGCTTAACAGTAATAATGTGTGTTCCAGTCAAGCTCTGTGATAAACACAACATGGAGTGTTGCTTAACAGTAATAATGTGTGTTCCAGTCAAGCTCTGTGATAAACACAACATGGAGTGTTGCTTAACAGTAATAATGTGTGTTCCAGTCCATCTCCGTGACAACATGGAGTGTTAACAGTAATAATGTGTTCCAGTCCATCTCCGTGACAACATGGAGTGTTAACAGTAATAATGTGTGTTCCAGTCCATCTCCGTGACAACATGGAGTGTTAACAGTAATAATGTGTGTTCCAGTCCATCTCCGTGACAACATGGAGTGTTAACAGTAATAATGTGTGTTCCAGTCCATCTCCGTGACAACATGGAGTGTTAACAGTAATAATGTGTGTTCCAGTCCATCTCCGTGACAACATGGAGTGTTGACAGTCAACACGGCTCCAATGTGACTGATACTTGTGGCCAAACCAGAACTTCCTCTTTCTAATCAGTTGATGGGTCTTTATATTTAAAAACACACAACGGTTTGTTCCCTTCTTGTTTCCGCATCTCTTAACTGTTGATGAGCTCCTCTTTTCTCTGTCCTGCTCACGTCAACAACTTCTGCTGTCAGGCTCACACACACTCACACACACACTCACACACACACACACACACACACACACACACACACACACACACACACACACACACACACACACACACACACACACACACACACACACACACACACACACACACACACACACAGTGTCTGTTCTCAGGAACAAGATAAACACGTTGTACCACCAGGCACATTAAATAACAGGGCTTTCCACATTTAGACAACATGCATTTTAAGGCTGTTATTTTAGTCAGTGGAACAAAGACATTGTGTGGTCAACCTGATGTACTTTACGTATCCTACATTTAACTATTAATGACATACACATTATGAGAGAAACTGGCCCTTACAGTAGAGGACTCATATAGCAACAGCCTTCACACATAGCAACAGCCTTCACACAGAGAACCAGCCTTCACACAGAGAACCAGCCTTCACACAGAGAACCAGCCTTCACACAGAGAACCAGCCTTCACACATAGCAACAGCCTTCACACATAGCAACAGCCTTCACACATAGCAACAGCCTTCACACAGAGCAACAGCCTTCACACAGAGAAACAGCCTTCACACAGAGCAACAGCCTTCACACAGAGCAACAGCCTTCACACAGAGCAACAGCCTTCACACAGAGCAACAGCCTTCACACAGAGCAACAGCCTTCACACAGAGCAACAGCCTTCACACAGAGCAACAGCCTTCACACAGAGCAACAGCCTTCACACATAGCAACAGCCTTCACACATAGCAACAGCCTTCACACAGAGCAACAGCCTTCACACAGAGCAACAGCCTTCACACAGAACAACAGCCTTCACACAGAACAACAGCCTTCACACAGAACAACAGCCTTCACACAAAGCAACAGCCTTCACAGAAGAAGAATCTGGCTGACCCAGCCTATCCACTAAACTGTGTAGATCAGCTGTACTTTCGATAAACTGTAAACTTTCCCTGGGCGTTGCCGGAGCAACGAGGGGCTCAGACCAATTGCCTATGTAGTGCACTACTTTAGACCAGAGCCCTATTCCCTATATAGTGCACTACTTTAGACCAGAGCCCTATTCCCTATAATACTGCACTACGTTAGACCAGGGCCCTATTCTCTATATAGTGCACAACTGTAGACCAGAGCCCTATTCCCTATGTACTGCACTACGGTAGAAGAAGCAGTGCACTATAAAGGGAATAGGGCCCCATTTGGGACGTGTCCATCCTCTCCGTCCAATAAAAACTGGAATTATGTGATAAAGCACAAGTATTAGACTACACTGTAATACTGCACTGTACCTGAGGTAAAAACACAGAAAAACACACAGTACTTTAACTGTAAATATCCATGTAATTACACCCAGGGAACTGATAGGAACTAACCCCGCCCTGATAACTGCCTGACACAACGATTGGCTGGTTAACCTGATTGGTTGGGTGCGATTCCAGAACTGTCCTATCACTGCTCTGTGAGTGACAGGCAGGCCGTGTTGCTGACAGACTCCACACACACAGAGAGACAGATAATTACTAATTACTGCCTGCCTTAAATAGAAACATGATGAGATGTGTCAGTCTACGTGGAGGCATGATGAAATCAGCTGTCCAATCAGGACGGATTAACAGACGGTTGCCGGACAGCATTAAAAAGGGACCTGTCGTTTCATTGGTTAGTTAGTAGTGGTGTGTTAGTTGGCTCTGAACTGGGCTTGTTGATGATAGAAATGTGTGGCAGCTAATAGAAATAAAGCCACATGGACAGTGAGGAAGTCTGTCTGCCGCTAGTTAGTTAGTTAGTTCATTAGTTAGTCAGTTCATTAGTTAGTTAGTTCATTCGTTAGTTTGTTAGTTAGTTTGTTAGTTAGTTCATTAGTTAGTTAGTTAGTTAGTTACGTTATTTAGTTCATTAGTTAGTTAGTTAGTTAGTTCATTAGTTAGTTAGTTAGTTAGTTCATTAGTTAGTTAGTTAGTTCATTAGTTAGTTAGTTAGTTCATTAGTTAGTTAGTTAGTTCATTAGTTAGTTAGTTAGTTAGTTAGTTAGTTAGTTCATTAGTTAGTCAGTGCATTAGTTAGTTAGTTAGTTAGTTAGTTTGTTAGTTAGTTTGTTAGTTAGTTCATTAGTTAGTTAGTTCATTAGTTCGTTATTTAGTTCATTAGTTAGTTAGTTAGTTCATTAGTTAGTTAGTTCATTAGTTCGTTATTTAGTTCATTAGTTAGTTAGTTCATTAGTTAGTTAGTTAGTTCATTAGTTAGTTAGTTAGTTAGTTAGTTCATTAGTTAGTTCATTAGTTAGTTCATTAGTTAGTCAGTGCATTAGTTAGTTAGTTAGTTCATTAGTTAGTTATTTAGTTCATTAGTTATTTAGTTCATTAGTTAGTTAGTTAGTTCATTAGTTAGTTAGTTAGTCGGTTCATTAGTTAGTTAGTTAGTTAGTTAGTTAGTTAGTTCATTAGTTAGTTAGTTAGTCGGTTCATTAGTTAGTTAGTTAGTTAGTTAGTTAGTTAGTTAGTTCGTTCATTAGTTAGTTTGTTTGTTAGTTAGTTCATTAGTTATTTAGTTCATTAGTTAGTTAGTTAGTTAGTTAGTTAGTTCGTTCATTAGTTAGTTTGTTTGTTAGTTAGTTCATTAGTTATTTAGTTCATTAGTTAGTTTGTTAGTTAGTTAGTTAGTTCATTAGTTAGTTAGTTAGTTAGTTAGTTAGTTAGTTAGTTCATTAGTTAGTTAGTTAGTTAGTTAGTTCATTAGTTAGTTAGTTAGTTAGTTCATTAGTTAGTTATTTAGTTCATTAGTTAGTTAGTTAGTTAGTTATTTAGTTCATTAGTTAGTTAGTTAGTTAGTTAGTTCATTAGTAGTGGTGTGTTAGTCCAAGACATGATGAATGATCGGTCTCTATGTATCTCCTTGCTCTTGTTATATGTGGGCTGAAACAAAGCATACCATTGTTGGTGTTGGACGGGGTATGTTCACCTTGGAAGGGCTGTCATCAAAGAAACGTGAACAACTGTATCGATGCTGGGTGAAGAAGTCCAACGGACTTTATCTAGTAGTGTTGATCATTAGACATGATCACGTTCTGGCTAGATCCCCTGGTGCTATATCCAACAACCCACTAGATCCCCTGGTGCTATATCCAACAACCCACTAGATCCCCTGGTACTATATCCAACAACCCACTAGATCCCATGGTGCTATATCCAACAACCCACTAGATCCCCTGGTGCTATCAACAACAACCCACTAGATCCCCTGGTGCTATATCCAACAACCCACTAGATCCCCTGGTGCTATATCCAACAACCCACTAGATCCCCTGGTGCTATATCCAACAACCCACTAGATCCCCTGCTGCTATCAACAACAACCCACTAGATCCCCTGGTGCTATATCCAACAACCCACTAGATCCCCTGGTGCTATCAACAACAACCCACTAGATCCCCTGGTGCTATCAACAACAACCCACTAGATCCCCTGGTGCTATATCCAACAACCCACTAGATCCCCTGGTACTATCAACAACCCACTAGATCCCCTGGTACTATATCCAACAGCCCACTAGATCCCCTGGTGCTATCAACAACCCACTAGATCCCCTGGTGCTATATCCAACAACCCACTAGATCCCCTGGTGCTATATCCAACAACCCACTAGATCCCCTGGTACTATCAACAACCCACTAGATCCCCTGGTGCTATATCCAACAACCCACTAGATCCCCTGGTGCTATATCCAACAACCCACTAGATCCCCTGGTACTATCAACAACCCACTAGATCCCCTGGTGCTATATCCAACAACCCACTAGATCCCCTGGTGCTATATCCAACAACCCACTAGATCCCCTGGTACTATCAACAACCCACTAGATCCCCTGGTGCTATATCCAACAACCCACTAGATCCCCTGGTACTATCAACAACCCACTAGATCCCCTGGTGCTATATCCAACAACCCACTAGATCCCCTGGTGCTATATCCAACAACCCACTAGATCCCCTGGTACTATCAACAACCCACTAGATCCCCTGGTGCTATATCCAACAACCCACTAGATCCCCTGGTGCTATATCCAACAACCCACTAGATCCCCTGGTACTATCAACAACCCACTAGATCCCCTGGTGCTATATCCAACAACCCACTAGATCCCCTGGTACTATCAACAGCCCACTAGATCCCCTGGTGCTATATCCAACAACCCACTAGATCCCCTGGTACTATCAACAACCCACTAGATCCCCTGGTACTATATCCAACAGCCCACTAGATCCCCTGGTGCTATGTCCAACAACCCACTAGATCCCCCTGGTACTATATCCAACAACCCACTAGATCCCCATCTCCAACAACCCACTAGATCCCCTGGTACTATCTCCAACAACCCACTAGATCCCCTGGTGCTATATCCAACAGCCCACTAGATCCCCTGGTGCTATATCCAACAACCCACTAGATCCCTGGTGCTATGTCCAACAACCCACTAGATCCCCTGGTGCTATCAACAACCCACTAGATCCCCTGGTGCTATCAACAACCCACTAGATCCCCTGGTGCTATCAACAACCCACTAGATCCCCTGGTGCTATGTCCAACAACCCACTAGATCCCCTGGTACTATATCCAACAACCGACTAGATCCCCTGGTGCTATCAACAACCCACTAGATCCCCTGGCGCTATATCCAACAACCGACTAGATCCCCTGGTGCTATCAACAACCCACTAGATCCCCTGGTACTATATCCAACAACCGACTAGATCCCCTGGTACTATATCCAACAACCGACTAGATCCCCTGGCGCTATATCCAACAACCCACTAGATCCCCTGGTACTATATCCAACAGCCCACTAGATCCCCTGGTGCTATGTCCAACAACCCACTAGATCCCCCTGGTACTATATCCAACAACCCACTAGATCCCCATCTCCAACAACCCACTAGATCCCCTGGTACTATCTCCAACAACCCACTAGATCCCCTGGTGCTATCTCCAACAACCCACGAGATCCCCTGGTGCTATCTCCAACAACCCACGAGATCCCCATCTCCAACAACCCACTAGATCCCCTGGTACTATCTCCAACAACCCACTAGATCCCCTGGTGCTATATCCAACAACCCACTAGATCCCCTGGTGCTATATCCAACAACCCACTAGATCCCCTGGTACCATCTCCAACAACCCACTAGATCCCCTGGTGCTATATCCAACAACCCACTAGATCCCCCTGGTACCATCTCCAACAACCCACTAGATCCCCTGGTGCTATATCCAACAACCCACTAGATCCCCCTGGTACCATCTCCAACAGCCCACTAGATCCCCTGGTGCTATATCCAACAACCCACTAGATCCCCTGGTGCGATCAACAACCCACTAGATCCCCTGGTGCTATATCCAACAACCCACTAGATCCCCTGGTGCGATCAACAACCCACTAGATCCCCTGGTGCGATCTCCAACAACCCACTAGATCCCCTGGTGCTATATCCTAAAACCCACTAGATCCCCTGGTGCTATATCCAACAACCCACTAGATCCCCTGGTACCATCTCACACAACCCACTAGATCCCCTGGTACCATCTCCAACAACCCACTAGATCCCCTGGTACCATCTCCAACAACCCACTAGATCCCCCTGGTGCGATCAACAACCCACTAGATCCCCCTGGTACCATCTCCAACAACCCACTGGATCCCCTGGTACCATCTCCAACAACCCACTAGATCCCCTGGTGCTATATCCAACAACCCACTAGATCCCCTGGTGCGATCAACAACCCACTAGATCCCCTGGTGCGATCTCCAACAACCCACTAGATCCCCTGGTGCTATATCCTAAAACCCACTAGATCCCCTGGTGCTATATCCAACAACCCACTAGATCCCCTGGTACCATCTCACACAACCCACTAGATCCCCTGGTACCATCTCCAACAACCCACTAGATCCCCTGGTACCATCTCCAACAACCCACTAGATCCCACTGGTGCGATCAACAACCCACTAGATCCCCCTGGTACCATCTCCAACAACCCACTAGATCCCCTGGTACCATCTCCAACAACCCACTAGATCCCCTGGTGCGATCAACAACCCACTAGATCCCCCTGGTACCATCTCCAACAACCCACTAGATCCCCCTGGTACCATCTCCAACAACCCACTAGATCCCCTGGTGCTATATCCAACAACCCACTAGATCCCCTGGTGCTATATCCAACAGCCCACTAGATCCCCTGGTGCTATATCCAACAGCCCACTAGATCCCCTGGTGCTATATCCAACAACCCACTAGATCCCCTGGTGCTATATCCAACAACCCACTAGATCCCCTGGTGTGGTCTCCAACAACCCACTAGATCCCCCTGGTACCATCTCCAACAACCCACTAGATCCCCTGGTACCATATCCAACAACCCACTAGATCCCCTGGTGCTATATCCAACAACCCACTAGATCCCCTGGTGCTATATCCAACAGCCCACTAGATCCCCTGGTGCTATATCCAACAGCCCACTAGATCCCCTGGTGCTATATCCAACAACCCACTAGATCCCCTGGTGCTATATCCAACAGCCCACTAGATCCCCTGGTGCTATATCCAACAACCCACTAGATCCCCTGGTGCTATATCCAACAACCCACTAGATCCCCTGGTGTGGTCTCCAACAACCCACTAGATCCCCCTGGTACCATCTCCAACAACCCACTAGATCCCCTGGTACCATATCCAACAACCCACTAGATCCCCTGGTACCATATCCAACAACCCACTAGATCCCCCTGGTACCATCTCCAACAGCCCACTAGATCCCCCTGGTACCATATCCAACAGCCCACTAGATCCCCTGGTGCTATATCCAACAACCCACTAGATCCCCTGGTGCTATATCCAACAACCCACTAGATCCCCCTGGTACCATCTCCTACAACCCACTAGATCCCCCTGGTACCATCTCCAACAACCCACTAGATCCCCCTGGTACCATCTCCAACAACCCACTAGATCCCCCTGGTACCATATCCAACAACCCACTAGATCCCCCTGGTACCATCTCCAACAGCCCACTAGATCCCCCTGGTACCATATCCAACAGCCCACTAGATCCCCTGGTGCTATATCCAACAACCCACTAGATCCCCTGGTGCTATATCCAACAACCCACTAGATCCCCCTGGTACCATCTCCAACAACCCACTAGATCCCCATCTCCAACAACCCACTAGATCCCCATCTCCAACAACCCACTAGATCCCCCTGGTACCATCTCCAACAACCCACTAGATCCCCATCTCCAACAACCCACTAGATCCCCATCTCCAACAACCCACTAGATCCCCCTGGTACCATCTCCAACAACCCACTAGATCCCCATCTCCAACAACCCACTAGATCCCCCTGGTACCATCTCCAACAACCCACTAGATCCCCATCTCCATCAACCCACTAGATCCCCATCTCCAACAACTCACTAGATCCCCATCTCCAACAACTCACTAGATCCCCATCTCCAACAACTCACTAGATCCCCATCTCCATCAACCCACTAGATCCCCATATCCAACAACCCACTAGATCCCCATCTCCAACAACCCACTAGATCCCCATCTCCAACAACCCACTAGATCCCCCTGGTACCATCTCCAACAACCCACTAGATCCCCCTGGTACCATCTCCAACAACCCACTAGATCCCCATCTCCAACAACCCACTAGATCCCCATCTCCAACAACCCACTAGATCCCCCTGGTACCATCTCCAACAACCCACTAGATCCCCATCTCCAACAACCCACTAGATCCCCCTGGTACCATCTCCAACAACCCACTAGATCCCCCTGGTACCATCTCCAACAACCCACTAGATCCCCATCTCCAACAACCCACTAGATCCCCATCTCCAACAACCCACTAGATCCCCCTGGTACCATCTCCAACAACCCACTAGATCCCCATCTCCAACAACCCACTAGATCCCCATCTCCAACAACCCACTAGATCCCCATATCCAACAACCCACTAGATTCCCATCTCCAACAACCCACTAGATCCCCATCTCCAACAACCCACTAGATCCCCCTGGTACCATCTCCAACAACCCACTAGATCCCCATCTCCAACAACCCACTAGATCCCCATCTCCAACAAAGAGTTGGTAGTTTGTAAAAGAAGGTGGTGAAGGGAGTCAGTGTACCTGGAGCAGCAGCGTGATTGGTCGGCTGTAGACTCACCTTGGAAGGACTGTCTGGCTCTCTCCACAAGTTCCTCCACAGGGTAGCTGGCCAGGTCTCCTCTGGCATGCTTGGTTTTACAGTACGTACAGGCATTCAGACAACTGGAGAGGGAGAGAGAGAGAGAAGAGGAGGTCACGCCTCAGACAAACCTACATCTGATTTCAAAAGTCTAGTGAAGTTTAGCAGTAGAACCGCCAGGACTTGAGACGTTACAAAGCAGCGGCCAAGGAAGCCTTTTTGAAGGCGGCCATTTTAAAGAGATCTAGAGGTGTTGTTAGACAACGACATCAGGGTGTTAGTGTGTGATCAGGTGTACGAACGACCAAACACCCCCTCTCCCAGGCAATCATATGGTTCATTAGATTATTCTGAGACCAAATAGCCTTTTAACTAAACGATATAATATAGAGAAGAACATATCTGAAGAGGACAAGGAACCAGGCTTAATATGGGGAGAGAACTGAATCTTTGGAGTGGTATAGTTGGTTGTCCCCCCCTCCCTCCCTCCCTCTTTGGAGTGGTATAGTTGGTTGTTGCCCCCCCACTCCCTCCCTCCCTCTTTGGAGTGGTATAGTTGGTTGTCGTCCCCTCCCTCCCCCCTCTCCCTCATCAAGGGCTCTTTTGATGTGAGTGCCGAGGTGGACAACTGCTTTCCTTTCAGACATGATCAATTGTTCTGGTTCTCGTACGTCTGTCTCCTTCTGCTTGTTATATTTGCTGTGAAGTGAATCTGAGAGGAGAGAAGCACAGTGCAGGATGGCAGGTTTCCATTCCTTAGTGTGACTGGCTGGCCGACTGACTGGCAGGCTGGCTGGCTGGCTGGCTGGGCTGACTGGCTGGTAGGCTGGCTGGCTGACTGACTGAGATGACTGACTGGCTGAATTCCTCTGTTGCTGGCTGGCTGGGCTGGTTGACTGGCTGAATTCCTCTGTTGCTGGCTGGTTGGCTGAATTCCTCTGTTGCTGGCTGGCTGGGATGGTTGACTGGCTGAATTCCTCTGTTGCTGGCTGGTTGGCTGAATTCCTCTGTTGCTGGCTGACTGTTTAGCTGAGACGCTCAGGGCTTCTTTGAGTTCTCAGCTTTCCTTTTCCCCTGATGAGCTGTGTGTCCGGCTGAGTTCAGACAGCAATGCCAAACTACAGCTCACACACAGACAGCTCTTTCACACACACATCTAAGAGCAGGCAGTGCCAACACTTTGACATGGCGGTATCATGGCTGTTTCCAAGTTCTGGAAGAATGAAAGAGAGGAGAGGGAGACAACGGCTGTATCAACATGACCTGTTCTCCACACAGATCCTCTCTCTATCTCTCTCTCTCCCTCCCCCTCTCACTCTCCCTCCCTCCCTCCCTCTCTCACTCGCTCTCCCTCCCCCTCTCACTCTCTCCCTCTCTCCCTAGCTCCCTCCCTCCCTCTCTCCCTCCCCCCCCTCCCCCACCCCCTCCCTCGCTCCCTCCCTCCCTCCTTCCCTAGCTCCCTCACTCCCTCCCTCCCTAGCTCCCTCCTTCCCTCACTCTCTCCCTCCCTCCCTAGCTCCCTCCCTCCCTCTCTCCCTCCCTCCCCCCCCTCCCTCGCTCCCTCCCTCCCCCTCCCTAGCTCCCTCCTTCCCTCACTCCCTCCCTCCCTAGCTCCCTCACTCCCTCCCTAGCTCCCTCACTCCCTCCCTCCCTCCCTAGCTCCCTCTCTCCCTAGCTCCCTCCTTCCCTCACTCCCTCTCTCCCTAGCTCCCTCCCTCCCTAGCTCCCTCACTCCCTCCCTCCCTAGCTCCCTCTCTCCCTAGCTCCCTCTCTCCCTAGCTCCCTCCTTCCCTCACTCCCTCACTCCCTCCCTAGCTCCCTCCTTCCCTCACTCCCTCCCTCCCTCTCCATCTTAACCACTAAGACACACAGTGTCGTACAAAGCCTGTGCTGCTGGCTGTAGTGGTGTCTGGCCTTGACGTGCCAAGCTGCTGGGATTCAGGAGATCAATGATGCTACTGCTGTTGTCTTGCCTTAACCCAGGTTTCTAGAGAGAGAAACGGGTCTGTTTTTCATTGGTTTAAAGACAGCCAGAGGTAAAAATGGAACAAATGGAAGAAAACACAAATGATTCAAGCTGGCTGGTAAAGGAATGTTTTATATCTATATATATATATATATATATATATATATATATATATATATATATATATATATATATTTTTTTTTTTACAGGGACACATTTCTCTTTCACATTCCGAAGACTTTGTAAGCAAGATTTTTAAGACCATGGTCAAACAACCGTGGAAACAAAGCAGTTGTATTTCTCTATGGTATATATTAGGCCTCATGTTGGGAGGGATAAAGACTAGGTTGACTCCTGGACAAACAGTCTAAACCCCCTGTCAGTTCAGAAGACTAGGATGGAGTAAACAGGGTCTGTCTAAACCCCTGTCAGTTCAAAAGACTAGGATGGAGTAAACAGGGTCTGTCTAAACCCCCCTGTCAGTTCAGAAGACTAGGATGGAGTAAACAGGGTCTGTCTAAACCCCCATCAGTTCAGAAGACTAGGATGGAGTAAACAGGGTCTGTCTAAACCCCCATCAGTTCAGAAGACTAGGATGGAGTAAACAGGGTCTGTCTAAACCCCTGTCAGTTCAGAAGACTAGGATGGAGTAAACAGGGTCTGTCTAAACCCCCCTGTCAGTTCAGAAGACTAGGATGGAGTAAACAGGGTCTGTCTAAACCCCCATCAGTTCAGAAGACTAGGATGGAGTAAACAGGGTCTGTCTAAACCCCCCTGTCAGTTCAGAAGACTAGGATGGAGTAAACAGGGTCTGTCTAAACCCCCTGTCAGTTCAGAAGACTAGGATGGAGTAAACAGGGTCTGTCTAAACCCCCTGTCAGTTCAGAAGACTAGGATGGAGTAAACAGGGTCTGTCTAAACCCCTGTCAGTTCAGAAGACTAGGATGGAGTAAACAGGGTCTGTATAAACCCCCCTGTCAGTTCAGAAGACTAGGATGGAGTAAACAGGGTCTGTCTAAACCCCCCTGTCAGTTCAGAAGACTAGGATGGAGTAAACAGGGTCTGTCTAAACCCCCTGTCAGTTCAGAAGACTAGGATGGAGTAAACAGGGTCTGTCTAAACCCCTGTCAGTTCAGAAGACTAGGATGGAGTAAACAGGGTCTGTCTAAACCCCCCTGTCAGTTCAGAAGACTAGGATGGAGTAAACAGGGTCTGTCTAAACCCCCCTGTCAGTTCAGAAGACTAGGATGGAGTAAACAGGGTCTGTCTAAACCCCCATCAGTTCAGAAGACTAGGATGGAGTAAACAGGGTCTGTCTAAACCCCCATCAGTTCAGAAGACTAGGATGGAGTAAACAGGGTCTGTCTAAACCCCTGTCAGTTCAGAAGACTAGGATGGAGTAAACAGGGTCTGTCTAAACCCCCATCAGTTCAGAAGACTAGGATGGAGTAAACAGGGTCTGTCTAAACCCCCTGTCAGTTCAGAAGACTAGGATGGAGTAAACAGGGTCTGTCTAAACCCCTGTCAGTTCAGAAGACTAGGATGGAGTAAACAGGGTCTGTCTAAACCCCCTGTCAGTTCAGAAGACTAGGATGGAGTAAACAGGGTCTGTCTAAACCCCCCTGTCAGTTCAGAAGACTAGGATGGAGTAAACAGGGTCTGTCTAAAACCCCCTGTCAGTTCAGAAGACTAGGATGGAGTAAACAGGGTCTGTCTAAACCCCCCTGTCAGTTCAGAAGACTAGGATGGAGTAAACAGGGTCTGTCTAAACCCCTGTCAGTTCAGAAGACTAGGATGGAGTAAACAGGGTCTGTCTAAACCCCCCTGTCAGTTCAGAAGACTAGGATGGAGTAAACAGGGTCTGTCTAAACCCCCATCAGTTCAGAAGACTAGGATGGAGTAAACAGGGTCTGTCTAAACCCCCTGTCAGTTCAGAAGACTAGGATGGAGTAAACAGGGTCTGTCTAAACCCCTGTCAGTTCAGAAGACTAGGATGGAGTAAACAGGGTCTGTCTAAACCCCCTGTCAGTTCAGAAGACTAGGATGGAGTAAACAGGGTCTGTCTAAACCCCATCAGTTCAGAAGACTAGGATGGAGTAAACAGGGTCTGTCTAAACCCCCTGTCAGTTCAGAAGACTAGGATGGAGTAAACAGGGTCTGTCTAA
This sequence comes from Oncorhynchus keta, assembly GCF_023373465.1. Classification (NCBI taxonomy): domain Eukaryota; kingdom Metazoa; phylum Chordata; class Actinopteri; order Salmoniformes; family Salmonidae; genus Oncorhynchus; species Oncorhynchus keta. The sequence continues at coordinate 42,773 of NW_026287149.1, read as the reverse complement.
ACCCCCTGTCAGTTCAGAAGACTAGGATGGAGTAAAAAGGGTCTGTCTAAACCCCTGTCAGTTCAGAAGACTAGGATGGAGTAAACAGGGTCTGTATAAACCCCTGTCAGTTCAGAAGACTAGGATGGAGTAAACAGGGTCTGTCTAAACCCCTGTCAGTTCAGAAGACTAGGATGGAGTAAACAGGGTCTGTCTAAACCCCCTGTCAGTTCAGAAGACTAGGATGGAGTAAACAGGGTCTGTCTAAACCCCCTGTCAGTTCAGAAGACTAGGATGGAGTAAACAGGGTCTGTCTAAACCCCCCTGTCAGTTCAGAAGACTAGGATGGAGTAAACAGGGTCTGTCTAAACCCCCTGTCAGTTCAGAAGACTAGGATGGAGTAAACAGGGTCTGTCTAAACCCCCTGTCAGTTCAGAAGACTAGGATGGAGTAAACAGGGTCTGTCTAAACCCCCATCAGTTCAGAAGACTAGTATGGAGTAAACAGGGTCTGTCTAAACCCCCCTGTCAGTTCAGAAGACTAGGATGGAGTAAACAGGGTCTGTCTAAACCCCCTGTCAGTTCAGAAGACTAGGATGGAGTAAACAGGGTCTGTTTAAACCCCCCTGTCAGTTCAGAAGACTAGGATGGAGTAAACAGGGTCTGTCTAAACCCCCTGTCAGTTCAGAAGACTAGATGGAGTAAACAGGGTCTGTCTAAACCCCTGTCAGTTCAGAAGACTAGGATGGAGTAAACAGGGTCTGTCTAAACCCCCTGTCAGTTCAGAAGACTAGTATGGAGTAAACAGGGTCTGTCTAAACCCCCTGTCAGTTCAGAAGACTAGGATGGAGTAAACAGGGTCTGTCTAAACCCCTGTCAGTTCAGAAGACTAGGATGGAGTAAACAGGGTCTGTCTAAACCCCTGTCAGTTCAGAAGACTAGGATGGAGTAAACAGGGTCTGTCTAAACCCCCCTGTCAGTTCAGAAGACTAGGATGGAGTAAACAGGGTCTGTCTAAACCCCCTGTCAGTTCAGAAGACTAGGATGGAGTAAACAGGGTCTGTCTAAACCCCCTGTCAGTTCAGAAGACTAGGATGGAGTAAACAGGGTCTGTCTAAACCCCCTGTCAGTTCAGAAGACTAGGATGGAGTAAACAGGGTTCCCCTGTCAGTTCAGAAGACTAGGATGGAGTAAACAGGGTCTGTCTAAACCCCCTGTCAGTTCAGAAGACTAGGATGGAGTAAACAGGGTCTGTCTAAACCCCTGTCAGTTCAGAAGACTAGGATGGAGTAAACAGGGTCTGTCTAAACCCCTGTCAGTTCAGAAGACTAGGATGGAGTAAACAGGGTCTGTCTAAACCCCCATCAGTTCAGAAGACTAGGATGGAGTAAACAGGGTCTGTCTAAACCCCTGTCAGTTCAGAAGACTAGGATGGAGTAAACAGGGTCTGTCAAACCCCATCAGTTCAGAAGACTAGGATGGAGTAAACAGGGTCTGTCTAAACCCCCCTGTCAGTTCAGAAGACTAGGATGGAGTAAACAGGGTCTGTCTAAACCCCCATCAGTTCAGAAGACTAGGATGGAGTAAACAGGGTCTGTCTAAACCCCCATCAGTTCAGAAGACTAGGATGGAGTAAACAGGGTCTGTCTAAACCCCTGTCAGTTCAGAAGACTAGGATGGAGTAAACAGGGTCTGTCTAAACCCCTGTCAGTTCAGAAGACTAGGATGGAGTAAACAGGGTCTGTCTAAACCCCTGTCAGTTCAGAAGACTAGGATGGAGTAAACAGGGTCTGTCTAAACCCCTGTCAGTTCAGAAGACTAGGATGGAGTAAACAGGGTCTGTCTAAACCCCTGTCAGTTCAGAAGACTAGGATGGAGTAAACAGGGTCTGTCTAAACCCCTGTCAGTTCAGAAGACTAGGATGGAGTAAACAGGGTCTGTCTAAACCCCCTGTCAGTTCAGAAGACTAGGATGGAGTAAACAGGGTCTGTCTAAACCCCCATCAGTTCAGAAGACTAGGATGGAGTAAACAGGGTCTGTCTAAACCCCCCTGTCAGTTCAGAAGACTAGGATGGAGTAAACAGGGTCTGTCTAAACCCCCCTGTCAGTTCAGAAGACTAGGATGGAGTAAACAGGGTCTGTTTAAACCCCCCTGTCAGTTCAGAAGACTAGGATGGAGTAAACAGGGTCTGTCTAAACCCCCCTGTCAGTTCAGAAGACTAGGATGGAGTAAACAGGGTCTGTCTAAACCCCCATCAGTTCAGAAGACTAGGATGGAGTAAACAGGGTCTTGTCTAAACCCCCTGTCAGTTCAGAAGACTAGGATGGAGTAAACAGGGTCTGTCTAAACCCCCTGTCAGTTCAGAAGACTAGTATGGAGTAAACAGGGTCTGTCTAAACCCCCTGTCAGTTCAGAAGACTAGGATGGAGTAAACAGGGTCTGTCTAAACCCCTGTCAGTTCAGAAGACTAGGATGGAGTAAACAGGGTCTGTCTAAACCCCCCTGTCAGTTCAGAAGACTAGGATGGAGTAAACAGGGTCTGTCTAAACCCCCCTGTCAGTTCAGAAGACTAGGATGGAGTAAACAGGGTCTGTCTAAACCCCTGTCAGTTCAGAAGACTAGGATGGAGTAAACAGGGTCTGTCTAAACCCCCTGTCAGTTCAGAAGACTAGGATGGAGTAAACAGGGTCTGTCTAAACCCCCATCAGTTCAGAAGACTAGGATGGAGTAAACAGGGTCTGTCTAAACCCCCCTGTCAGTTCAGAAGACTAGGATGGAGTAAACAGGGTCTGTCTAAACCCCCATCAGTTCAGAAGACTAGGATGGAGTAAACAGGGTCTGTCTAAACCCCCTGTCAGTTCAGAAGACTAGGATGGAGTAAACAGGGTCTGTTTAAACCCCTGTCAGTTCAGAAGACTAGGATGGAGTAAACAGGGTCTGTCTAAACCCCCTGTCAGTTCAGAAGACTAGGATGGAGTAAACAGGGTCTGTCTAAACCCCCATCAGTTCAGAAGACTAGGATGGAGTAAACAGGGTCTGTCTAAACCCCTGTCAGTTCAGAAGACTAGGATGGAGTAAACAGGGTCTGTCTAAACCCCCCTGTCAGTTCAGAAGACTAGGATGGAGTAAACAGGGTCTGTCTAAACCCCCCTGTCAGTTCAGAAGACTAGGATGGAGTAAACAGGGTCTGTCTAAACCCCCTGTCAGTTCAGAAGACTAGGATGGAGTAAACAGGGTCTGTCTAAACCCCCTGTCAGTTCAGAAGACTAGGATGGAGTAAACAGGGTCTGTCTAAACCCCCATCAGTTCAGAAGACTAGGAGTAAACAGGGTCTGTCTAAACCCCCTGTCAGTTCAGAAGACTAGGATGGAGTAAACAGGGTCTGTCTAAACCCCCTCAGTTCAGAAGACTAGTATGGAGTAAACAGGGTCTGTCTAAACCCCCTGTCAGTTCAGAAGACTAGATGGAGTAAACAGGGTCTGTCTAAACCCCCATCAGTTCAGAAGACTAGGATGGAGTAAACAGGGTCTGTCTAAACCACCCCCAACCCAAACAGTAAAAATACCAAATAGTGATTTACAAACCGAACCATTATAGTTGTCAATGAAGAAGCGTCACATGCCAACAATGATCTAGTCTCACAGAGTAACAATGAGACGAGCAGAAATAGACCATCCGTGACCGAATGATAACATACAGGCTTCAGTCTCATAGAAGCACAACACATTCATTTATTCAAGGACCCCCCCAGAAAAATGTATCCATGCTTTTGTCATTTCTAGATTAGACTACTGCAATGCTCTACTTTCCGGCTACCCGGATAAAGCACTAAATAAAATTCAGTTCGTGCTAAATACGGCTGCTAGAATCCTGACTAGAACCCAACAATGTGATCATATTACTCCAGTGCTAGTCTCCCTACACTGGCTTCCTGTCAAGGCAAGGGCTGATTTCACGGTTTTACTGCTAACCGACAAAGCATTACATGGGCTTGCTCCTACCTATCTCTCTGATTTGGTCCTGCCGTACATACCTACACGTACGCTACGGTCACAAGACGCAGGCCTCCTAATTGTCCCTAGAATTTCTAAGCAAACAGCTGGAGGCAGGGCTTTCTCCTATAGAGCTCCATTTTTATGGAACGGTCTGCCTACCCATGTCAGAGACGCAAACTCGGTCTCAACCTTTAAGTCTTTACTGAAGACTCATCTCTTCAGTGGGTCATATGATTGAGTGTAGTCTGGCCCAGGAGTGGGAAGGTGAACGGAAAGGCTCTGGAGCAACGAACCGCCCTTGCTGTCTCTGCCTGGCTGGTTCCCCTCTCTCCACTGGGATTCTCTGCCTCTAACCCTATTACAGGGGCTGAGTCACTGGCTTACTGGTGCTCTTCCATGCCGTCCAAAGGAGGGGTGGGTCACTTGAGTGGGTTGAGTCACTGACGTGATCTTCCTGTCCGGGTGGCGCCCCCTCTGGTTCGTGTCGTATGGAAGATGTTTGTGGGCTATACTCGGCCTTGTCTCAGGATGGTAAGTTGGTGGTTGAAGATATCCCTCTAGTGGTGTGGGGGCTGTGCTTTGGCAAAGTGGGTGGGGTTATATCCTGCCTGTTTGGCCCTGTCAGGGGTGTCGTCGGACGGGGACATGGTGTCTCCCGACCCCTCCTGTTTCAGCCTCCATTTATGCTGCAATAGTTTATGTGTCATGGGGCTAGGGTCAGTCTGTTATATCTGGAGTATTTCTCCTGTCTTATCTGGTGTCGTGTGAATTTAAGTAATTATCTCTCTCTCCCTCGCCTCCAGGAGACCTTGAGACCTTGAGCCCTGGGACCACGCCTCAGGACTACCTGGCCTCAGGACTACCTGGCCTGATGACTCCTTGCTGTTCCCAGTCCACCTGGTCGTGCTGCTGCTCCAGTTTCAACTGTTCTGCCTGCGGCTAGGGAACCCTGACCTGTTCACAGGACGTGCTACCTTGTCCCAGACCTGCTGTTTTCAAATCTCTCTACCACACCTGTCGTCTCTAACTGTGAATGATTGGCTATGAAAAGCCAACTGACATTTACTTCTGAGGTGCTGACCTGTTGCACCCTCTACAACCACTGTGATTATTATTATCTGACCATGCTGGTCATTTATGAACATTTGAACATCTTGGCCATGTTCTGTTTTAATCTCCACCCGGCACAGCCAGAAGAGGACTGGCTCCCTTGGGTTTTACCTTTCTAGGGAGTTTTTCATAGCCTGGTTTCCTAGGTTTTGGCCTTTCTAGGAGTTTTTCCCATAGCCTGGTTTCCTATGTTTTGGCCTTTCTAGGGAGTTTTTCCCCATAGCCTGGTTTCCTAGGTTTTGGCCTTTCTAGGAGTTTTTCCCATAGCCTGGTTTCCTAGGTTTTGGCCTTTCTAGGGAGTTTTTTCCCATAGCCTGGTTTCCTAGGTTTTGGCCTTTCTAGGCCTAGCCTGGTTTCCTAGGTTTTGGCCTTTCTAGTTTTTCTATATCACTTGCTGTTTGGGGTTTTAGGCTGGGTTTCTGTAGAGCACTTTGCGACATTGGCTGATGTAAGAAGAGTTTTATAAATACATTTGATTGATATGTTACTAAGAATAAACCACTATTCACACAGACAGAGTGTTTTTATACAGTGCTGCAATCCTGCACTTATAATAGCTCTCAAAACAGATGAGAGAGAGAGAGAGGGAGCCCAAGAGAGAGAGAGAGAGACAGAGAGCCCGAGAGAGAGACAGGGAGCCCAAGAGAGAGACAGGGAGCCCAAGAGAGAGACAGGGAGCCCGAGAGAGAGACAGAGCCCGAGAGAGAGAGAGAGAGAGAGAGAGAGAGAGAGAGAGAGAGAGAACAGAGAGAGAGAGAGAACAGAGAGAGAGAGAGAACAGAGAGAGAGAGAGAGAGAACAGAGAGAGAGAGAACAGAGAGAGAGAGAGAGAGAGAGAGAGAACAGAGAGAACAGAGAGAGAGAGCCAGAGAGAGAGAGAGAGAGAGAGACAGAGAGAGAGAGAGAGAACAGAGAGAGAGAGCCAGAGAGAGAGAGCGAGAGAGAGAGAGAGAGAGAGAGAGAGAGAGAGAGAGAGACAGAGAGAGAGAGAGAGAGAGAGAAGAGAGAGAGAGAGAGAGCCAGAGAGAGAGAACAGAGAGAGAGAGAGAGAGAGAGAGAGAGAGAGAGAGAGAGAGAGAGAGAGAGAGAGAGAGAGAGAGAGAGAGAGAGAGAGAGAGAAGAGAGAGAGAACAGAGAGAGAGAGAGAACAAAGAGAGAGAGTGAGAGAGAGAACAAAGAGAGAGAGAGAGAGAGAGAGAGAGAGAGAGAGAGAGAGCCAGAGAGAGAGAACAGAGAGAGAGAGAGAACAGAGAGAACAGAGAGAGAGAGAACAAAGCCAGAGAGAGAGAACAAAGAGAGAGAGAGAGAGAGAGAGAGAGAGAGAGAGAGAGAGAGAGAGAACAGAGAGAGAGAGAGAGAGAGAGAGAGAGAGCCAGAGAGAGAGAGAGAGAGAGAGACAGAGAGAGAGAGCCAGAGAGAGAGCAGAGAGAGAGCCAGAGAGAGAGCCAGAGAGAGAGAGAGAGAACAGAGAGAGAGAGCTAGAGATGTAGTCTAAAGACTAGTACTAATAATGCTGTGGTGGTCCAGTCAGATTTGAGGTGTACGGATGTCTTTGAAAGGAGATCCATCTCCGGCACTTTCCCTGATTAGAATGGGCATTAAAGATGGCAGCTTAACATGACCTGGCCTCAGAGAGAACAGATGGGGCCCTCTCCCCACTCTCCCAGCATCCCGTCTCCCCATTTAACCCCCTGTCAGAGGGTGGCTGTAACCAGAAATCTGTGGGTCTGACGACAGGAAGTCTACTCTCCTCCTTCCTCGTGTTTCTCCACAGCCCCCTCTCAACACCCTACTCCCCCTCTGATCTCCCTGGTCCCCAGACCTCTACTCTGGTCATATAGACTAGTACCCTGGTCTCCTCTGGTCCCCAGACCTCTACTCTGGTCATATAGACTAGTACCCTGGTCTCCTCTGGTCCCCAGACCTCTACTCTGGTCTCATAGACTAGTAACCTGGTCCCCAGACCTCTACTCTGGTCATATAGACTAGTACCTGGTCTCCTCTGGTCCCCAGACCTCTACTCTGGTCTCCCTGGTCCCCAGACCTCTACTCTGGTCTCATAGACTAGTACCCTGGTCCCCAGACCTCTACTCTGGTCTCCCCTGGTCCCCAGACCTCTACTCTGGGGTCTCATAGACCTCTAGTAACCCTGGTCCCCAGACCTCTACTTCAGGGGTCCCCCTGGTCCCCAGACCTACTTCAGGGGTCTCCCCTGGTCCCCAGACCTCTGGTCCCAGACCTCTAGGGGTCTCCCCTGGTCCCCTCCATGCCACAACACTGACAGGACCTGAGGACCAGGAAGAGAGCAGGTCCCCCAGACCTCTATGATAGGTCTCATGTATGAGATATAAAGCCCCCTGGTCCCCAGACCCTACTCTGGTCTCCCCTGGTCCCAGTGTAGGAGCAGACCCTGGACTGATAGGGGTCTCCCTGGTCCCAGTGTAGGAGCAGACCCTGGACAGATGATAGGGTAATGTATGACCCCTGGTCCCAGTGTAGGAGCAGACCCTGGATCTGACTTATAAAGCCCAGTGGGAGCAGACCCCAGATGGTCCCCAGACCTCTACTTCAGGGGAGCTCCCAGATGATAGTCTGTATAAAGACCTCTACTTCAGGGGTCAGACCCTGGATCAGATGATAGTGTAATGTATGACCCCAGTGTAGGACAGACCCTGGACTGATAGGGGTCTGACTGTATAAAGCCCAGTGTAGGAGCAGACCCTGGATCAGATGATAGTGTAATGTAATGTATGACTCCCAGTGGTCCCTAGTGTAATGTCAGACCCTGGATCAGATGATAGTGTAATGTAATGTCTGACTGTATGCCAGTGTAGGACAGACCCTGGATCAGATGATAGTGTAATGTATGACCTGAGGACCAGGAAGGAGCAGACCCTGGATCAGATGATAGTGTAATGTAATGTATGACTGTATAAAGCCCAGTGTAGGAACAGACCCTGGATCAGATGATAGTGTAATGTATGACTGTATAAAGCCCAGTGTAGGAGCAGACCCTGGATCAGATGATAGTGTAATGTAATGTATGACTGTATAAAGCCCAGTGTAGGAACAGACCCTGGATCAGATGATAGTGTAATGTATGACTGTATAAAGCCCAGTGTAGGAGCAGACCCTGGATCAGATGATAGTGTAATGTATGACTGTATAAAGCCCAGTGTAGGAGCAGACCCTGGATCAGATGATAGTGTAATGTATGACTGTATAAAGCCCAGTGTAGGAGCAGACCCTGGATCAGATGATAGTGTAATGTATGACTGTATAAAGCCCAGTGTAGGAGCAGACCCTGGATCAGATGATAGTGTAATGTAATGTATGACTGTATAAAGCCCAGTGTAGGAGCAGACCCTGGATCAGATGATAGTGTAATGTATGACTGTATAAAGCCCAGTGTAGGAGCAGACCCTGGATCAGATGATAGTGTAATGTATGACTGTATAAAGCCCAGTGTAGGAGCAGACCCTGGATCAGATGATAGTGTAATGTATGACTGTATAAAGCCCAGTGTAGGAGCAGACCCTGGATCAGTGTGTAATGTAATGTATGACTGTAGGTAGGAGCAGACCCTGGATCAGATGATAGAGTAATGTAATGTATGACTGTATAAAGCCCAGTGTAGGAGCAGACCCTGGATGATAGTGTAATGTATGATAGTGTAATGTTTTACCACAGACTTTACTGAGTTGATTCACCGTTTTCAATTAAAATATGTAAATAAAATGTGTATGCAAGAAAACATACAACATTTACTGTGGTTTGTTGTCCTGACAACGTCTACATTTACTGTAGTTTGTTGTCCTGACAACGTCTACATTTACTGTAGTTTGTTGTCCTGACAACATCTGACATTACTACATTTACTGTAGTTTGTTGTCCTGACAACGTCTACATTTACTGTAGTTTGTTGTCCTGACAACCATATACATTACTACATTTACTGTAGGTTGTCCTGACAACGCTTACATTTACTGTAGTTTGTTGTCCTGACAACGTCTACATTTACTGTAGTTTGTTGTCCTGACAACGCCTACATTTACTGTAGTTTGTTGTCCTGACAACGTCTTACATTTACTGTTTACTTTACTGTAGTTTGTTGTCCTGACAACGTCTACATTTACTGTAGTTTGTTGTCCAACGTCTACAACATCTACATTACTACATTTACTATAGGTTGTTGTCCTGACAACGTCTACATTTACTGTAGGTTGTTGTCCTGACAACGTCCTACATTACCACTAGACAGAGCTACAAAAGATACAATCCTACCAGGGAAAAATGATCTTTGTTGAGTGAATTACAGTAAGGGAATAATATGAAAAAAGTACCCAGGAAAAAGTGTCACATTTCTAACGTGTTCTAAGACTTAAACATACGCAAGGTGGTCCATTATTTATTACAGTGGAAGCTGTGTGATGTTGGTTACTGACAGAGAAACGCGTCAGAAAAAGTGGAGCACTTGTTTTCAGACGCAGCTAGTTTGTGTAGTAGCAGCAGGGTCGCCTGAAGCAGAGGAGCTGTTAGTGTCTGTCAACCATCTCTCTACACTTCATCCATCCTCGCTGACAGACAGGAGAGCTGCCAACCTCTCTCTCTCTCATGTCTCTGTCTCTGACTGACTACCTCACGGGACATCCCAACCTCTCTCTCTTCCTCTTTCTCTCTCTCTCCTCTCTCTCTCTCTCTCCCTCTCTCTCTCTCCCTCTCTCTCTCTCCCTCTTTCTCTCTCCCTCTTTCTCTCTCTCTCTCTCTCCCTCGTTCCTCTCTCCCTCTTTCTCTCTCTCCCTCTTTCTCTCTCTCCTCTCTCTCTCCTCTCTTTCTCTCTCTCCTCTTTCTCTCTCTCTCTCCCCTCTCCTCTTTCTCTCTCTCCCTCTTTCTCTCTCTCTCTCCCTCTTTCTCTCTCTCCCTCCCTCCCTCCTTCCTCCCTCCCTCCCTATCTCTCTCCCCCCCTGACTGACTACCTCACGGGACATCCCAACCACTCTTACAGGAGCATCTCAGGCTCATCAGAACCACACTGGTTTCAAACAGTACCAGGCCAACAGAGGGCAGCACCAGGCCAACAGAACCAACAGAACCAGGCCAGCAGTACCAGGCCAACAGTACCAGGCCAACAGTACCAGGCCAACAGAACCAGGCCAACAGAACCAGGCCAAGAGAACCAGGCCACAACAGGCCAACAGTACCAGGACAACAGTACCAGGTCAACAGAACCAGGCCAAGAGAACAGGCCAACAGAAGGACAGGGTCAACAGAACAGAACCAGGCCAAGAGGCCAAGAGAACCAGGATCTCACTGAATGAACTTCCAACACCAGTATTATTGTTATTTTAAAGACGTGACTAGAGACCGTGGAGAGGAGCAGCTTGGGATTTCATTGTATTATTGTTCCGTAATGTAGACTTACTTCTCCAAACGAGAGCCCCCCTAGACACCTGCAGTAACTCATTTCTGATTTCTTAACGACTGTAACCTGTCGTCTGGATGCCTCTTGCTGTGTTGCCGTGTGACTCTCTCCTCAAACATTAATTACACATGAAGGTGAGAACAACATACTTCATCATGACGACACACACACACACTCACACAATGTACTACATCGTTATGGCTCAGAGGCAGCGAAGGCCCCTGGTGCAACAGCACACACCTTTACCTCTGTTACACACACACACACACACACACACACACACACACACACACACACACACACACACACACACACACACACACACACACACACACACACACACACACACCTCTTTGTTATCCCCGTCAACACTGCAGATGGAGAGACAATAGCACTGGGTCCCCCCTGATCGACTCCTGGTCCCTCAATATATTAATTTGTGTCCCTGAGTGGAAACCTGCAATAAATTACACTGACCTCCCTCACTGGCAGACACACACCCAAGAGGCCACTCCTAGGAGCTGCTGCCTCCCAGAACGGCTTCAAATACTATTCGAAATGTATTTCAAACACTTTATTGGTGTTTAATTAAGCCGAAACCAATAAAACAGTCCCAGAACTGTAAAACAATGCCCGTCTCACATTCCAGGGAGAGTGGTGCATTCTGGGCTGAAAGGATTTGAACGATTTCAAATAGTGTTTGAACCCATGTCTGCTTCCCTATGAGCAGAGGAAGGAAAGCACTAAGGGCCTAAACACTAAGCCTGTGATCTGCATTGTTACAACTAAGCATTTATTCTCCATTAATTGGAAAGCAGCTGAATCTATGGTCACATATTGTGTTTTAAAGCTTTTTATTTAGAGACATTGATTCAAAATAAAATAAAATTAAAAAAGTGGTTTGAACTTGGAAGAGAAGTTGCAGGAAATCATTGTGTTGTTTGTGTCAACCAGGACGCGGAGGGTCGAGTGAATATTGAACCCAACACACAAAGTAGAAAACAATGAAGTCCTTTTATAAGAGGCTCCTCAAAGTCAGAGTGGGGAGAAAACAGGCGAACACCACTGGGACGACTAAACAGGAAACAATGTTGAGTTTTAAGTCTGAACGGCATCAAGGGTCCATTTGAGAAATCGTTTACGAGTCAAAGAGAGATGCTAAGTCTGAGAAACCCACAGGGGAGTTTCTGAGTTTGGAAGAGCTGAAATGTCACCCAGGGACAACACACAGCAGACCTGGGGAGTTTCTGAGCACTGGAAGAGCTGAAATGTCACCCAGGGACAACACACAGCAGACCTCACCACACTAACAGGGGAGTTTCTGAGTCACTGGAAGAGCTGAAATGTCACCCAGGGACAACACACAGCAGACCTCACCACACTAACAGGGGGAGTTTCTGAGCTACTGGAAGAGCTGAAATGTCACCCAGGGACAACACACAGCAGACCTCACCACACTAACAGGGGGAGTTTCTGAGCTACTGGAAGAGCTGAAATGTCACCCAGGGACAACACACAGCAGACCTCACCACACTAACAGGGGGAGTTTCTGAGCTACTGGAAGAGCTGAAATGTCACCCAGGGACAACACACAGCAGACCTCACCACACTAACAGGGGGAGTTTCTGAGCTACTGGAAGAGCTGAAATGTCACCCAGGGACAACACACAGCAGACCTCACCACACTAACAGGGGGAGTTTCTGAGCTACTGGAAGAGCTGAAATGTCACCCAGGTACAACACACAGCAGACCTCACCACACTAACAGGGGGAGTTTCTGAGCTACTGGAAGAGCTGAAATGTCACCCAGGGACAACACACAGCAGACCTCACCACACTAACAGGGGGAGTTTCTGAGCTACTGGAAGAGCTGAAATGTCACCCAGGGACAACACACAGCAGACCTCACCACACTAACAGGGGGAGTTTCTGAGCTACTGGAAGAGCTGAAATGTCACCCAGGAACAACACACAGCAGACCTCAGCACACTAACCATAGCCTTAACAGTTCAAACCACTTCTGTTGGTTTGGCAATGCAGTACTGCATGGAATTAGGAACTCAAAGCACTGCTGCTGCACCTGCGATAACATCTGGGGAAAAAATACACGATAGCATGTAATTTGATATGAAACCACAGTGTCTATTGAACACACTGGCTGTCTACCAGTCTGGGCAGGTCAACTAACAGCACGATCAGGTGAACTCATCAACCTGAGATAATGTAGGAAGGGTTGAACTAACAGCAGGATCAGGTGAACTCATCAACCTGAGATAATGACTAACAGCATGATCAGGTGATATAATGAAGGAAGGGGTGAACTAACAGCAGGATCAGGTGAGATAATGACCCTGAAATAATGAAGGAAGGGGTGAACTAACAGCAGGATCAGGTGAGATAATGACCCTGAAATAATGACCTAACAGCAGGATCAGGTGAGATAATGACCCTGAAATAATGTAGGAATGGGTGAACTAACAGCAGGATCAGGTGAGATAATGACCCTGAGATAATGAAGGAAGGAGTGAACTAACCCTGAGATAATGTAGGAAGGTGAACATAATGACCCTGAGATAATGAAGGAAGGGGTAAACTCATGACCCTGAGATAATGTAGGAAGGAGTGAACTCATGACCCTGAGATAATGTAGGAAGGAGTGAACTCATGACCCTGAGATAATGTAGAAGGAGTGAACTCATGACCCTGAGATAATGTAGAAAGGGCCCCGTGTAACAACTCTAACAGCAGAAGCCAAGAAGAAATCTAAATCAGTAGAACAGGAAATCCCATTCAAGTCAATGGGGTCTATAGTACTATTTCTATGGCAACAGCCTATAGGCCGCTCAGCCTCCACGCTACAGTACAGCAGCATTCCTTTAACACAATGCTCAGACAAGCTGAGGGGAAAACAGAGTGGGTCTGGAGACTAAACAAGAAGCTGCAGCAGTCAGAGAACTCACAGTGTTGTGTGTACCCTTCACTGAGAACAGATCAGGGTGTGTGTGTGTGTGTGTGTGTGTGTGTGTGTGTGTGTGTGTGTGTGTGTGTGTGTGTGTGTGTGTGTGTGTGTGTGTGTGTGTGTGTGTGTGTGTGTGTGGCGGCCTCACAGGGAGCATGAAGCACGAGACTAAATACAGAGAGAGTTCATGAGGTCAGAGACAAAGTGATGATTCAACACTAGAGACTGAGACACTGCACAGAGACACAGCCTGGGACAGAGACAGAGGGAGACTGGGACGCTGCACAGAGACACAGCCTGGGACAGAGACAGAGGGAGACTGGGACGCTGCACAGAGACACAGCCTGGGACAGAGACAGAGGGACACTGGGACACTGCACAGAGACACAGCCTGGGACAGAGACAGAGGGAGACTGGGACACTGCACAGAGACACAGCCTGGGACAGAGACAGAGGGAGACTGAGACACTGCACAGAGACACAGCCTGGGACAGAGACAGGTGGAGACTGGGACACTGCACAGAGACACAGCCTGGGACAGAGACAGAGGGAGACTGGGACACTGCACAGAGACACAGCCTGGGACAGAGACAGAGGGAGACTGGGACACTGCACAGAGACACAGCCTGGGACAGAGACAGAGGGAGACTGGGACACTGCACAGAGACACAGCCTGGGACAGAGACAGGTGGAGACTGGGACACTGCACAGAGACACAGCCTGGGACAGAGACAGAGGGAGACTGGGACACTGCACAGAGACACAGCCTGGGACAGAGACAGAGGGAGACTGGGACACTGCACAGAGACACAGCCTGGGACAGAGACAGAGGAGAGACTGGGAGACTGCACAGAGACACAGACTGGGAAGAGAAGAGAGAGACTGGGACTGCACAGAACACAGCCTGGGACAGAGACAGAGAAAGAGGTAACTGAGAGAGACTCAGAGAAAGAGAGTAGAGAGAGAGAGAGAGAGAGAGAAGAGGAAAGAGATGAGAGAGAGACTCAGAGAAAGAGGTAAGAGAGAGAGGGACTCAGAGAAAGAGTTAAGAGAGAGAGACTCAGAGAAAGAGGTAAGAGAGAGAGACTCAGAGAAAGAGGTAAGAGAGAGAGAGACTCAGAGAAAAAGGTAAGAGAGAGAGACTCAGAGAAAGAGGTAAGAGAGAGAGAGACTCAGAGAAAGAGGTAAGAGAGAGAGACTCAGAGAAAGAGGTAAGAGAGAGAGACTCAGAGAAAGGAGAGAGAGAAAGAGATAATAAAAGAGAGAGGTAAAGAGAGAGACAGAAGGAGAGAGGTAAAGAGAGAGACAGAAGGAGAGAGGTAAAGAAGAGAGAGACAGAAGGAGAGAGGTAAAGAGAGAGAGAGAGAAAGAGAGAGGTAAAGAGAGAGATACTAAAAGAGAGACTCAGAGAAGGAGAGAGAAAAGACGGAGCTCTGCCTGGGGAGCAGATTAGTGCGTCTTAACTTAGAGCACCAGAGTTAGGAGACATGAGATGCCCTAAACTGAGGCCTTGTGTACGTACCAGTGTGGCCTTAACCACTAGATCCAGGCTTAATCTGCTGCTCATCTCCCACTTCTTCACATCTTTAATGACACCCTAATACAGCACAGAGACTCAGACCTACTGAGACCCCCTCCACCACACACACAGTAGGGCTGGGAATTACCAGGGACCTCCCACACCGTATCCCTACTTAGGTGGCTACAGCACAGAGACTCAGACATACTTATTAACCCCTCCAACACACGAACAGTAGGGCTGGGATGTATATTGTCAAGTTCTACAAACCGATTAACGTATTTCATTGTTAATGATTAAACATTAGGTGGCTACAAAACATTATGATTTATATTTACTTGTCATAGGTTCATTTGTTGTTAAGTGTAACTTAGTTTTCATTGTTATCTGATATTCCAAAAGTGAGTTAGGACAAGGGAGGAAGCTGGGACAAGGGAGAAGGGAGTTGAGGACAATGGGAGGGTATGTTTTTTGGGAGGAGACATGTCATAATATGTATTTTCCATATAAAGGGCATCTATGCTTTAAGATTGGAGACAAGGAGGAGGCTTGTTAGACAAGGGGATAAACATTTTGAGGCACCAGGGAGGGAAGCCTGGATGTCAAGGAATGGAGGCCGTGAGGACAACCTTGGAGTGAGGACTGGGATGCTGAAACAACCCCGGGCTTGGGCAGTTGAGGACAAGGGAGGGAAGGAAGACAAGGGAGGGATATGATTGGACAAGGGAGGGATTATTAATGACACGGGATGGATACTGAGGTGGCTTCCCACAGGGATGTATTAGACTTGACAAGGGATGGACCCATGTTAAGGCTACTACGGGATTTGATACTGAGGGCTTCAACAGGGATGTTGACTTGTCAAGGGCTGACCCATGTTGAGGCTTCACAGGGATTTCATTGTTATCTGAGGACAAGGGAGGGAGGCTGAGGACAAGGGAGGGAGGTTGAGGACAAGGGAGGGAGGCTGAGGACAAGGGAGGGAGGTTGAGGACAAGGGAGGGAGGTTGAGGACAAGGGAGGGAGGTTGAGGACAAGGGAGGGAGGTTGAGGACAAGGGAGGGAGGCTGAGGACAAGGGAGGGAGGCTGAGGACAAGGAGGGAGGTTGAGGACAAGGAATAAGGTTGAGGACAAGGAAGGGAGGTTGAGGACAAGGGAGGGAGGTTGAGGACAAGGGAGGAGGTTGAGGACAAGGGAGGGAGGTTGAGGAAAGGGAGGGGAGGCTGAGGACAAGGGAGGGAGGCTGAGGACAAGGGAGGGAGGTTGAGGACAAGGGAGGGAGGTTGAGGACAAGGGAGGAGGCTGAGGACAAGGGAACTGAGGCTGAGGACAAGGGAGGGAGGCTGAGGACAAGGGAGGGAGGCTGAGGACAAGGAGGGAGGCTGAGGACAAGGGAGGGAGGTTGAGGACAAGGGAGGGAGGATGAGGACAAGGGAGGGAGGTTGAGGACAAGGGAGGGAGGTTGAGGACAAGGAGGGAGGCTGAGGACAAGGGAGGGAGGTTGAGGACAAGGGAGGAGGTTGAGGACAAGGGAGGGAGGTTGAGGACAAGGAAGGGAGGTTGAGGACAAGGGAGGGAGGCTGAGGACAAGGGAGGGAGGCTGAGGACAAGGAAGGGAGGTTGAGGACAAGGGAGGGAGGCTGAGGAAAAGGAGGGAGGCTGAGGACAAGGAAGGGAGGTTGAGGACAAGGAAGGAGGTTGAGGACAAGGGAGGGAGGCTGAGGAAAAGGGAGGGAAGCTGAGGACAAGGGAGGGAGGTTGAGGACAAGGGAGGGAGGTTGAAGTCCATCTTTCTGTGAAGCAGCCTGGGCAGATCAGACTGTTTGTTTTAAAGGACAGGGATGAACTCAGAACCATGTGATGTAGTTATGAATGACAATGGAGACAAACCCCTTTTTCCCTGTACACATGTACTATCCCTGTCTGTTTACATCACTACATAATATTAACTCTTCAGGACAGGATGGAACTGCACAGCTAGGAGAAGACAGGAAGTGTACCAGTCTATATCCCTGTCTGTTTACATCACTACATAATATTACACTCTTCAGGACAGGATGGAACTGCACGGCTAGGAGAAGGACAGGAAGTGTACCAGTCTATATCCCTGTCTGTTTACATCACTACATAATATTACACTCTTCAGGACAGGATGGAACTGCACGGCTCGGAGAAGGACAGGAAGTGTACTAGTCTATATCCCTGTCTGTTTACATCACTACATAATATTACACTCTTCAGGACAGGATGGAACTGCACGGCTAGGAGAAGGACAGGAAGTGTACCAGTCTATATCCCTGTCTGTTTACATCACTACATAATATTAAACTCTTCAGGACAGGATGGAACTGCACGGCTAGGAGAAGGACAGGAAGTGTACCAGTCTATATCCCTGTCTGTTTACATCACTACATAATATTACACTCTTCAGGACAGGATGGAACTGCACGGCTCGGAGAAGGACAGGAAGTGTACCAGTCTATATCCCTGTCTGTTTACATCACTACATAATATTACACTCTTCAGGACAGGATGGAACTGCACGGCTAGGAGAAGGACAGGAAGTGTACCAGTCTATATCCCTGTCTGTTTACATCACTACATAATATTACACTCTTCAGGACAGGATGGAACTGCACGGCTAGGAGAAGGACAGGAAGTGTACTAGTCTATATCCCTGTCTGTTTACATCACTACATAATATTACACTCTTCAGGACAGGATGGAACTGCACGGCTCGGAGAAGGACAGGAAGTGTATTGCGTTACATTGACAGTACGGAAGAGTTTAAACGGAGACCTCACAGTGAATTACAGCGTTGGGATATACTGTACTACAGTGTTAACCATATGGAATTAATATGGTAAAATGTTACCATACACACTGTGTTTATAGACCTCTCCTTTATCGCAAAGAGATGTTTCACACAGCTCTCAGATCTCTCAGCTTTAAGACAAGGGGGAGAGAGAGAGAGTGTGTGGGGGGGGGAGAGAGAGAGGGGGGGAGAGATCTGTCATACATCAAAGCTGACATTGCCAAGAAGCAAAAAGTTCACGGGGAAGAGAGAGAGGGGGAAACGTTGACTCCTGTAAGTGTTCTGGAACAAGTTTGAGGAGACAATCCCTTCATTCTCCTGAGAGGTTTGATTTGCAGCAACGTCGATCAGACGGAATGAGAGAGGCCCAGGATTAGAGTAGAAAGACATCAGAGAGGCCCAGATTAGAAAGAGACATCAGAGAGGCCCAGAAAGAGACAGGGAGATGGAGAGAGGCCCAGCATTAGAACATACCAGACATCAGAGAGGCCCAGCATAGAATCAGAGAGCCCAGCATTACTCTACATACCAGACATCAGAGAGGCCCAGCATTACGGGGGCCCAGAAAACCAGACATCAGAGAGGCCCAGCATTACTCTACATACCAGACATCAGAGAGGCCCAGCATTACTCTACATACCAGACATCAGAGAGGCCCAGCATTACTCTACATACCAGACATCAGAGAGGCCCAGCATTACTCTACATACCAGACATCAGAGTGGCCCAGCATTACTCTACATACCAGACATCAGAGAGGCCCAGCATTACTCTACATACCAGACATCAGAGAGGCCCAGCATTACTCTACATACCAGACATCAGAGTGGCCCAGCATTACTCTACATACCAGACATCAGAGAGGCCCAGCATTACTCTACATACCAGACACCAGAGAGGCCCAGCATTACTCTACATACCAGACACCAGAGTGGCCCAGCATTACTCTACATACCAGACATCAGAGAGGCCCAGCATTACTCTACATACCAGACACCAGAGTGGCCCAGCATTACTCTACATACCAGACATCAGAGAGGCCCAGCATTACTCTACATACCAGACACCAGAGTGGGCCCAGCATTACTCTACATACCAGACATCAGAGAGGCCCAGCATTACTCTACATACCAGACATCAGAGAGGCCCAGCATTACTCTACATACCAGACATCAGAGAGGCCCAGCATTACTCTACATACCAGACACCAGAGAGGCCCAGCATTACTCTACATACCAGACATCAGAGAGGCCCAGCATTACTCTACACACCAGACATCAGAGTGGACCCTCACTCACTTATTCTGCCCTCCACTCCTTTGACCCAACCAAATGTCAATAAATTTCATAGTTTAAGTTGTAATATTTATTTGAGCTGAGGAGAGACTAAACAATCTGCGTGAGAGTTTGTTTGCTTTGGAAAATGTAAATTCTTCAGAGTGGATGGACATGACAGGAGAGAGGAGATAGGGCCTAGGACTGAGAGGGTGTGATTAGTGTGTGATACCAGACATCAGAGAGGGCCTAGGATTGAGAGGGTGTGAGTGTGTGAGAGAGGGGACAGACATAGGGCCTAGGACTGAGAGTGGACCCAGAGTGTGTGTGAGAGAGGGAGATAGAGACATTAGCAAGAGAGCCTCAGAAGGGGGAGGAGAGAGCAAAAGAGAGAGAGATGGAGAGATTAGATGGAGAGAGAGGGGGAGAGAGGCTGTGAGTAGAGAGGAGAGAGGGAGAGGCAGTGAGAGGGGAGGGAGGAGGGAGGGAGGGAGGGAGGAGGAGGGAGGGAGGGAGGGAGGGAGGGAGGGAGGGAGGGAGGGAGGGAGGGAGGGAGGGAGGGAGGGAGGGAGGGAGGGAGGAGGGAGGACACATTTAGAGAGGTGACAGAAGCTGGGTTTCCAGCCAGACATCAGTGACAGAGGTTCATGCGTATACCAACTGCCTTGTTCAGGGGCAGAAGGACAGATATTTACCTTGTCAGCTCAGGGGGATTTGATAAAGGAGAAAAGTTGCTCATGTTAAAGTTTCGTTCAATAATTTTTTACTAATGATTATTAATTAGCTAAGTTTAAAGCCAACTTTAGGAGGACCATGTGCACTTTGTCATTTCAATTTCCCAGCAATTATACCACATAATAATACGGTCTTAAGAGTACATTATGGCTGGGCCAGAATTAGAACAGGGCAGACCATCAGAATCCATTACTAATGATGGAGTAGTACCCCGCAGTCACTGACTGGGCTCCGTCCCAAATCACACCCTATTCCCTACGCAGCACACTACTTACCAGGTCAGTACAGTCTGGGAGTAGTAGCTCTACGTTTGAAGTAGTACACTCTCTATAGGGAATAAGGGAACCAATTGAGACGCATTTGGTTTCAGAGGTAAAAATAAGGAATGGATTAAAAATAAATTTGGTACAGATGCTAATTATTTCAGATAATTAACTAATATTACTACTGCTACTAGGCCTGTGGTGTGTGTGATAGGAACCAGCTCTGTGGTGTGTGTGTGATAGAACGGCAGCTCTGTGGTGTGTGTGTGATAGGAACGGCAGCTCTGTGTGTGTGTGTGATAGGAACGGCAGCCCTGTGGTGTGTGTGTGATAGGAATGGCAGCCCTGGGGTGGTGTGTACTGTGATAGGAACGGCAGCCCTGTGGTGTGTGTGTGATAGGACAGCAGCTCTGTGGTGTGTGTGTGATAGGAACGGCAGCCCTGTGGTGTGTGTGTGATAGGAACGGCAGCTCTGTGGTGTGTGTGTGATAGGAACGGCAGCCCTGTGGTGTGTGTGTGATAGGAACGGCAGCCCTGTGGTGTGTGTGATAGGAACGGCAGCCCTGTGGTGTGTGTGTGATAGGAACGGCAGCACTGTGGTGTGTGTGTGATAGGAACGGCAGCCCTGTGGTGTGTGTGTGATAGAACCAGCCCTGTGGTGGTGTGTGATAGGAACGGCAGCCCTGTGGTGTGTGTGTGATAGGAACACCGCCCTGTGGTGTGTGTGTGTGATAGGAACGGCCGCCCTGTGGTGTGTGTGATAGGAACGGCAGCTCTGTGGTGTGTGTGTGATAGGAACTGCAGCCCTGTGGTGTGTGTGTGATAGAACGGCAGCTCTGTGGTGTGTGTGTGATAGGAACGGCAGCCCTGTGGTGTGTGTGTGATAGGAACGGCAGCTCTGTGGTGTGTGTGTGTGATAGGAACGGCAGCTCTGTGGTGTGTGTGTGATAGGAACGGCAGCCCTGTGGTGTGTGTGTGATAGGAACGGCAGCTCTGTGGTGTGTGTGAGATAGGAACGGCAGCCCTGTGGTGTGTGTGTGATAGGAACGGCAGCCCTGTGGTGTGTGTGTGTGGGGAGAAGGGCCGCCCTGTGGTGTGTGTGTGTGATAGGAACGAGCAGCTCTGTGGTGTGTGTGTGATAGGAACGGCAGCCTGTGGTGTGTGTGTGATAGGAACGGCAGCTCTGTGGTGTGTGTGTGATAGGAACGGCAGCCCTGTGGTGTGTGTGTGATAGGAGGACGGCAGCTCTGTGGTGTGTGTGTGATAGGAACGGCAGCTCTGTGGTGTGTGTGTGATAGGAACGGCAGCCCTGTGGTGTGTGTGTGATAGGAATGGCAGCTCTGTGGTGTGTGTGAGATAGGAACGGCAGCCCTGTGGTGTGTGTGTGATAGGAACGGCAGCTCTGTGGTGTGTGTGTGTGATAGGAACGGCAGCTCTGTGGTGTGTGTGTGTGTGTGATAGGAACGGCCGCTCTGTGGTGTGTGTGTGATAGAACGGCAGCTCTGTGGTGTGTGTGTGTTAATAGAACTTTAGGCAGCTCTGTGGTGTGTGTGTGTGTGTCCTGGAACGGCAGCATCTGTGGTGTGTGTGTGATAGTAACGGCCGCTCTGTGGTGTGTGTGTGATAGAACGGCAGCTCTGTGGTGTGTGTGTGTGATAGGAACGGCAGCACTGTGGTGTGTGTGTGTGTGATAGGAACGGCAGCCCTGTGGTGTGTGTGTGTGTGATAGGAACGGCAGCACTGTGGTGTGTGTGTGTGTGTAGTAACGGCAGCTCTGTGGTGTGTGTGTGATAGAACGGCCGCTCTGTGGTGTGTGTGTGATAGGAACGGCAGCACTGTGGTGTGTGTGTGTGTGTGTGTTAGGAACGGTCTGTGGTGTGTGTGTAGGAACGGCAGCTCTGTGGTGTGTGTGTGATAGGAACGGCAGCCCTGTGGTGTGTGTGTGATAGGAACGGCAGCCCTGTGGTGTGTGTGTGATAGGAACGGCAGCACTGTGGTGTGTGTGTGATAGGAACGGCAGCCCTGTGGTGTGTGTGTGATAGGAACGGCAGCCCTGTGGTGTGTGTGTGATAGAAACGGCAGCCCTGTGGTGTGTGTGTGATAGGAACGGCAGCTCTGTGGTGTGTGTGTGATAGGAACGGCAGCTCTGTGGTGTGTGTGTGATAGGAACGGCAGCCCTGTGGTGTGTGTGTGATAGGAACGGCAGCCCTGTGGTGTGTGTGTGATAGGAACGGCAGCTCTGTGGTGTGTGTGTGATAGAACGGCAGCCCTGTGGTGTGTGTGTGATAGGAACGGCAGCTCTGTGGTGTGTGTGTGATAGGAACGGCAGCTCTGTGGTGTGTGTGATAGGAACGGCAGCTCTGTGGTGTGTGTGTGTGTGATAGAACGGCAGCTCTGTGGTGTGTGTGTGTGTGATAGGAACGGCAGCACTGTGGTGTGTGTGTGATAGGAACGGCAGCCCTGTGGTGTGTGTGTGATAGGAACGGCAGCTCTGTGGTGTGTGTGTGTGATAGGAATGGCAGCTCTGTGGTGTGTGTGTGTGTGTGATGGAACGTGTGTGTGTGTGTGTGTGTGTGTGTGTGATAGGAACGGCAGCCCTGTGGTGTGTGTGTGTGATAGGAATGGCAGCTCTGTGGTGTGTGTGTGTGTGTGTGTGTGTGTGTGTGTGTGTGTGTGTGTGTGTGTGTGTGTGTGTGTGTGTGTGTGTGTGTGTGTGTGTCTGTGTGTGGCAGCTCTGTGGTGTGTGTGTGTGTGTGTGTGTGTGTGTGTGTGTGTGTGTGTGTGTGTGTGTGTGTGTGTGTGTGTGTGTGTGTGTGTGTGTGTGTGTGTGTGTGTGTGTGTGTGTGTGGCAGTGACAGATAGACAGGGCTGATATGTTACTGCTCTGTCACCAACTGTTTCCCTGCAGGCCACCGCAGACAGCTCCATAAATCACCTTCACACAAACACACACAGATGTAATGTTATTGTGCGTTTGCACATTAATGCAACAGTACCAATCTCTCCGGGTGTTACTATAGATCCCGTGACCTCGGTTCTAGAAGGTTCTATCTGCTCCAACCATAGTTCTGAGATATCGGGGATTAAAGTTTTCACATCGCAGAGTACATTACACTATATAGATGATATAGTCTATATAAGGCTCTGGAGAGGAGAACAGAGTACATTATACTATATAGATAATATAGTCTATATAAGGCTATGGAGAGGAGAACAGAGTACATTATACTGTATAGATGATATAGTCTATATAAGGCTCTGGAGAGGAGAGGAGAACAGAGTACATTATACTATATAGATGATATAGTCTATATAAGGCTCTGGAGAGGAGAGGAGAACAGAGTACATTATACTATATAGATGATATAGTCTATATAAGGCTCTGGAGAGGAGAGGAGAACAGAGTACATTATACTATATAGATGATATAGTCTATATAAGGCTCTGGAGAGGAGAACAGAGTACATTATACTGTATAGATGATATAGTCTATATAAGGCTCTGGAGAGGAGAACAGAGTACATTATACTATATAGATGATATAGTCTATATAAGGCTCTGGAGCAGAGAACAGAGTACATTATACTATATAGATGATATAGTCTATATAAGGCTCTGGAGAGGAGAACAGAGTACATTACACTATATAGATGATATAGTCTATATAAGGCTCTGGAGCAGAGAACAGAGTACATTATACTATATAGATGATATAGTCTATATAAGGCTCTGGAGAGGAGAACAGAGTACATTATACTATATAGATGATATAGTCTATATAAGGCTCTGGAGAGGAGAGGAGAACAGAGTACATTATACTATATAGATGATATAGTCTATATAAGGCTCTGGAGAGGAGAGAGAACAGAGTACATTATACTATATAGATGATATAGTCTATATAAGGCTCTGGAGAGAGACAGAGTACATTATACTGTATAGATGATATAGTCTATATAAGGCTATGGAGAGGAGAACAGAGTACATTATACTATATAGATGATATAGACTATATAAGGCTCTGGAGAGGAGAACAGAGTACATTATACTGTATAGATGATATAGTCTATATAAGGCTCAGGAGCAGAGAACAGAGTACATTATACTATATAGATGATATAGTCTATATAAGGCTCTGGAGAAGAGAGGAGAACAGAGTACATTATACTATATAGATGATATAGTCTATATAAGGCTCTGGAGAGGAGAACAGAGTACATTATACTGTATAGATGATATAGACTATATAAGGCTCTGGAGAGGAGAGGAGAACAGAGTACATTATACTATATAGATGATATAGTCTATATAAGGCTCTGGAGAGGAGAACAGAGAACAGAGTACATTATACTATATAGATGATATAGTCTATATAAGGCTCTGGAGAAGAGAGAGAACAGAGTACATTATACTATATAGATGATATAGTCTATATAAGGCTCTGGAGAGGAGAGGAGAACAGAGTACATTATACTATATAGATGATATAGTCTATATAAGGCTCTGGAGAGGAGAACAGAGTACATTATACTATATAGATGATATAGACTATAAGGCTCTGGAGCAGAGAACAGAGTACATTATACTATATAGATGATATAGTCTATATAAGGCTCTGGAGCAGAGAACAGAGTACATTATACTGTATAGATGATATAGACTATAAGGCTCTGGAGCAGAGAACAGAGTACATTATACTATATAGATGATATAGTCTATATAAGGCTCTGGAGAGGAGAACAGAGTACATTATACTATATAGATGATATAGTCTATATAAGGCTCTGGAGAGGAGAACAGAGTACATTATACTATATAGATGATATAGACTATAAGGCTCTGGAGCAGAGAACAGAGTACATTATACTATATAGATGATATAGTCTATATAAGGCTATGGAGAGGAGAGGAGAACAGAGTACATTATACTATATAGATGATATAGTCTATATAAGGCTCTGGAGAGGAGCAGAGAACAGATTACATTATACTATATAGATGATATAGTCTATATAAGGCTCTGGAGAGGAGAACAGAGTACATTATACTATATAGATGATATAGTCTATATAAGGCTATGGAGAGGAGAACAGAGTACATTATACTATATAGATGATATAGTCTATATAAGGCTCTGGAGAGGAGAGGAGAACAGAGTACATTATACTATATAGATGATATAGTCTATATAAGGCTATGGAGAGAGAGAAACAGAGTACATTATACTATATAGATGATATAGTCTATATAAGGCTCTGGAGAGGAGCAGAGAACAGATTACATTATACTATATAGATGATATAGTCTATATAAGGCTATGGAGAGGAGAGGAGAACAGAGTACATTATACTATATAGATGATATAGTCTATATAAGGCTATGGAGAGGAGAGGAGAACAGAGTACATTATACTATATAGATGATATAGTCTATATAAGGCTCTGGAGAGGAGCAGAGAACAGATGACATTATACTATATAGATGATATAGTCTATATAAGGCTCTGGAGAGGAGAGGAGAACAGATTACATTATACTATATAGATGATATAGTCTATATAAGGCTATGGAGAGGAGAACAGAGTACATTATACTATATAGATGATATAGTCTATATAAGGCTCTGGAGAGGAGCAGAGAACAGATTACATTATACTATATAGATGATATAGTCTATATAAGGCTCTGGAGAGGAGAGGAGAACAGATTACATTATACTATATAGATGATATAGTCTATATAAGGCTCTGGAGAGGAGAGGAGAACAGAGTACATTATACTATATAGATGATATAGTCTATATAAGGCTATGGAGAGGAGAGGAGAACAGATTACATTATACTATATAGATGATATAGTCTATATAAGGCTCTGGAGAGGAGAGGAGAACAGATTACATTATACTATATAGATGATATAGTCTATATAAGGCTCTGGAGAGGAGAGGAGAACAGATTACATTATACTATATAGATGATATAGTCTATATAAGGCTCTGGAGAGAGAACAGAGTACATTATACTATATAGATGGTATAGTCTATATAAGGCTCTGGAGCAGAGAACAGAGTACATTATACTATATAGATGATATAGTCTATATAAGGCTCTGGAGAGAGAACAGATTACATTATACTATATAGATGATATAGTCTATATAAGGCTCTGGAGAGAGAACAGAGTACATTATACTATATAGATGGTATAGTCTATATAAGGCTCTGGAGAGGAGAGGAGAACAGAGTACATTATACTATATAGATGATATAGTCTATATAAGGCTCTGGAGAGGAGAGGAGAACAGAGTACATTATACTATATAGATGATATAGTCTATATAAGGCTCTGGAGAGGAGAACAGAGTACATTATACTATATAGATGATATAGACTATATAAGGCTCTGGAGAGGAGAACAGAGTACATTATACTATATAGATGATATAGTCTATATAAGGCTCTGGAGAGGAGAGGAGAACAGAGTACATTATACTATATAGATGATATAGTCTATATAAGGCTCTGGAGAGGAGAACAGAGTACATTATACTATATAGATGATATAGTCTATATAAGGCTCTGGAGAGGAGAGGAGAACAGAGTACATTATACTATATAGATGATATAGTCTATATAAGGCTCTGGAGAGGAGAGGAGAACAGAGTACATTATACTATATAGATGATATAGTCTATATAAGGCTCTGGAGAGGAGAACAGAGTACATTATACTATATAGATGATATAGTCTATATAAGGCTCTGGAGCAGAGAACAGAGTACATTATACTATATAGATGATATAGTCTATATAAGGCTCTGGAGAGGAGAACAGAGTACATTATACTATATAGATGGTATAGTCTATATAAGGCTCTGGAGAGGAGAACAGAGTACATTATACTTTATAGATGATATAGTCTATATAAGGCTCTGGAGAGGAGAGAGGAGAACAGAGTACATTATACTATATAGATGATATAGTCTATATAAGGCTCTGGAGAGGAGAACAGAGTACATTATACTGTATAGATGATATAGTCTATATAAGGCTCTGGAGAGGGAGAACAGAGTACATTATACTATATAGATGATATAGTCTATATAAGGCTCTGGAGAGGAGAAACAGAGTACATTATACTATATAGATGATATAGTCTATATAAGGCTCTGGAGCAGAGAACAGAGTACATTATACTGTATAGATTGATATAGTCTATATTACGTTCTGGAGCAGAGAACAGAGTACATTATACTGTATAGATTGATATAGTCTATATAAGGCTCTGGAGAGGAGAACAGAGTACATTATACTGTATAGATTGATATAGTCTATATTACGTTCTGGAGCAGAGAACAGAGTACATTATACTGTATAGATTGATATAGTCTATATAAGGCTCTGGAGAGGAGAACAGAGTACATTATACTATATAGATGATATAGTCTATATAAGGCTCTGGAGAGGAGAGGAGAACAGAGTACATTATACTATATAGATGATATAGTCTATATAAGGCTCTGGAGCAGAGGAACCACAGCAGGTTTCCTTTGTTAGGAAAGAGAAAGTCCTGCTGCCCTGATTCATCATGAGGCCTCAGACGGACGCCACTGTGCTGACTTGACCTGGTTGGCTGAAAGATGGAGACAACACATTATAAACAGGCTCAGAGGCAGTGGCCCCCTGAGAGGTGTGTGTGTGTGTGTGTGTGTGTGTGTGTGTGTGTGTGTGTGTGTGTGTGTGTGTGTGTGTGTGTGTGTGTGTGTGTGTGTGTGTGTGTGTCCTGCCTTCCCCACCTCTGCTGCATGACCGTAACGACTCACAGAGGAGGCGCAGGCAGACAGGCAGTCAAACAGGCAGTCAAACAGGCAGTCAAACAGGCAGACAGACAAACAGGCAGGCAGACAAACAGGCAGACAAACAGGCAGGCAGACAAACAGGCAGACAAACAGGCAGACAAACAGGCAGACAAACAGGCAGACAAACAGCAGGCAGACAAACAGGCAGACAAACAGGCAGACAAACAGGCAGACAGACAGGCAGGCAGACATACAAACAGGCAGACAGGCAGACACACAGGCAGACAAACAGGCAGACACACAGGCAGGCAGACAGATATACAAACAGGCAGGCAAACAGGCAGACATACAGGCATACAAACAGGCAGACATACAGGCAGACAAACAGGCAGACAAACAGGCAAACAAACAAACAGGCAGACAAACAGGCAGACATACAAACAGGCAGACAAACAGGCAGACAAACAGGCAGACAAACAGGCAGACAAACAGGCAGACAGATATACAAACAGGCAGACAAACAGGCAGACATACAAACAGGCAGACACAAACAGGCAGGCAGACAAACAGGCAGGCAGACAAACAGGCAGGCAAACAGGCAGACAGGCAGGCAGACAGGCTGAAAGGCAGAAATAACAGGCTCATATTTGAAGGTCAGCAGGCAGCCTGATAAGAGCCATTGTTTGGTTCTCCACCCACCACCTTTGGGACCAGAGCTGTGACAGGGTGATATCACTCAGGAAGCAGAGGCCCCTACAGGACCCCTTCCCTCTCACCACACACTATTTCACCTCCCTCAGCTCTACAACACACTGCCCTCTCTCTCCCTCAGCTACCCAACACACTGCCCTCTCTCTGCCTCAGCTCTACAACACACTGCCCTCTCTCTCCCTCAGCTACCCAACACACTGCCCTCTCTCTCCCTCAGCTACCCAACACACTGCCCTCTCTCTCCCTCAGCTACCCAACACACTGCCCTCTCTCCCCTCAGCTACCCAACACACTGCCCTCTCTCTCCCTCAGCTACCCAACACACTGCCCTCTCTCTCCCTCCTCAACACACTCTACAACACACTGCCCCTCTCTCCCCCAACACACTGCTCTCTCTCTCCCTCAGCTACCCAACACACTGCCCTCTCTCTCCCTCAGCTACCCAACACACTGCTGTCTCTCTCTCCCTCAGCTACCCAACACACTGCCCTCTCTCTCCCTCCGCTACCCAACACACTGCTGTCTCTCTCCCTCAGATACCCAACACACTGCCCTCTCTCTCCCTCAGCTACCCAACACACTGCTGTCTCCCTCTCCCTCAGCTACCCAACACACTGCCCTCTCTCTCCCTCAGCTACCCAACACACTGCCCTCTCTCTCTCCTCAGCTACCCAACACACTGCCTCTCTCTCCCTCAGCTACCCAACACACTGCCCTCTCTCTCCCTCAGCTACCCAACACACTGCCCTCTCTCTCCCCTCAGCTACCCAACACACTGCCCTCTCTCTCCCTCAGCCCTCAGCTACCCAACACACTGCCCCTCTCTCCCTCAGCTACCCAACACACTGCCCCTCTCTCCCCTCAGCTACCCAACACACTGCCCTCTCTCTCCCTCAGCTACCCAACACACTGCCCTCTCTCTCCCTCAGCTACCCAACACACTGCCCTCTCTCCCCTCAGCTACCCAACACACTGCTCTCTCTCTCTCTCTCTGCTAACCAACAC
The DNA here is from genome assembly GCF_023373465.1 of Oncorhynchus keta. NCBI lineage: Eukaryota > Metazoa > Chordata > Actinopteri > Salmoniformes > Salmonidae > Oncorhynchus > Oncorhynchus keta. Next base: position 13,190 of record NW_026287149.1, on the reverse strand, counting down.
ATGACCCTCATACATTTAAATATGTTTTCTGTACACACACATCACCAAAGCTACACAACAGGCTCTGGGAAAACGTCTGTGTTTTAAAACATTCCCAGAGTAGGAGTCAGACAGTGTAAATAGTTTGTGATAGACATCATGCTAATGAAGGATTGTAGAGAGAGAAGGAAAAGGCCGTCTGTAGGGGAAAAACCCTTGGCTGCCTCCCAAATGGCACCCACTCCCTATGTAGTGCACTACTTTAGACCGGGGATCATAGGGATGTGGTCAAAAGCAGTGCACTGTGTAGGGAACAGGTTGCCGTTTAGGATACACCCTCTGTCTACATTGTTACAGCACAGTGGGAAAAGCCAGCACTGATATAAACACTAAAATATTAAAGACTGATTGTTTAGCCTCAGACAACCACCAAATACCCCAAACGTTTGGGAAATATATTTAGAACCAAGGCTAATCCCGGAGAAAGTTGGATCCAATGACAATTATGGGATGTCTGGCTGCTGAGTCTGCCCAGTTGCTACCGGCAACACAGCACGGCCCTATCTAGATAACATCATTTCACTATACGACACGTGCCAAATAAATATTCAAATCATGTCAACTGCTTATTCAGATTATCAGGTGTATTATTACAGACAGGCCAGGTGAATATAGAGCAGGCCAATCAGACAACACTACCATCTATTGAGGGAGGAGCTATAGAGCAGGCCAATCAGACAACACTACCATCTATTGAGGGAGGAGCTACAGAGCAGGCCAATCAGACAACACTACCATCTATTGAGGGGGAGGAGCTATAGAGCAGGCCAATCTGACAACACTACCATCTATTGAGGGAGGAGCTATAGAGCAGGCCTATCAGACCACACTACCATCTATTGAGGGAGGAGCTATAGAGCAGGCCAATCAGACAACACTACCATCTATTGAGGGAGGAGCTATAGAGCAGGCCAATCAGACAACACTACCATCTATTGAGGGAGGAGCTATAGAGCAGGCCAATCAGTCAACACTACCATCTATTGAGGGAGGAGCTATAGAGCAGGCCAATCAGTCAACACTACCATCTATTGAGGGAGGAGCTATAGAGCAGGACAATCAGACAACACTACCATCTATTGAGGAGGAGCTATAGAGCAGGCCAATCTGACCACACTACCATCTATTGAGGGAGGAGCTATAGAGCAGGCCAATCAGACAACACTACCATCTATTGAGGGAGGAGCTATAGAGCAGGCCAATCTGACAACACTACCATCTATTGAGGGAGGAGCTATAGAGCAGGCCTATCAGACCACACTACCATCTATTGAGGGAGGAGCTATAGAGCAGGCCAATCAGACAACACTACCATCTATTGAGGGAGGAGCTATAGAGCAGGCCTATCAGACCACACTACCATCTATTGAGGGAGGAGCTATAGAGCAGGCCAATCAGTCAACACTACCATCTATTGAGGGAGGAGCTATAGAGCAGGACAATCAGACAACACTACCATCTATTGAGGGAGGAGCTATAGAGCAGGCCAATCAGACAACACTACCATCTACTGAGGGAGGAGCTATAGAGCAGGCCAATCAGACCACACTACCATCTATTGAGGGAGGAGCTATAGAGCAGGCCAATCAGACAACATTACCATCTATTGAGGGAGGAGCTATAGAGCAGGCCTATCAGACCACACTACCATCTATTGAGGAGGAGCTATAGAGCAGGCCTATCAGACAACACTACCATCTACTGAGGGAGGGGCTATAGAGCAGGCCTATCAGACCACACTACCATCTATTGAGGGAGGGGCTATAGAGCAGGCCTATCAGACAACACTACCATCTATTGAGGGAGGGGCTATAGAGCAGGCCTATCAGACAACACTACCATCTATTGAGGGAGGGCTATAGAGCAGGCCTATCAGACAACACCTGTATTGATGGAGGGTTGTTATAGAATGTCTTGACGTGGCGCTATGCCACTCTCTTGATCAAAATAAATAAAGCCCGGTGTCAGATTATTTACATCCATTAATGAACGCTTCAATTGTAACCTACTGCTAAATAACGGTGTCAATCCTGTCATTTGCTCCCTAAACAACACTACCATCTATTGAGTCAGTCCTAAGATAACACCTCTACATCTACAGGGGCTATAGAGTCAGGCCTAGTCTACAACACTACCATTATAGGGAGAAGAAAGGAGGAGACTGAAGACGAGACCAACTACCATCTATTGAGGGAGTGATATAAACAGTGAGTCATTGTACTCTAGTTGAGGGAGGTGCTTAAAAGAGGCTGCAACACTACCATCTAAGGGAGGGCTCTAGAGACAGGCCACCAACACCACCATCAGACAGGACTAGAGCGGCCACAGACAACACTACCATCTATTGAGGGGAGGCCATTAGAGAGACATTGGTCCATCTATTGAGGAGGAGCTATACAGAACTCTGATAATTACACCTGGCTGAGGGAGGAGATAAGAGCCTGTACATCTAGAGGGAGGAGATAGAGCAGGCCAATCAGACAACAGACCATCTATTGAGAGGAGCTAGACAGAATCTGACAACACTACCATCTAGAGGGAGGAGCATAGAGAGGAGAGAGGCAGACCAGAGAGGAGGAGATAGAGAGGCAAATCAGAGAGGAGAGAGACAGATTCAGACTACAGGGTGGAGAGATTAGACAGAGAACAGGGCAGAGAGAGAGAGCTATAGAGCAGGCCAGAGACAACACTACCATCTATTGAGGGAGGAGCTATAGAGGTGCCAATCCAGACAACACTACCATCTATTGAGGAGGAGCTATAGAGCAGGCCAGAGACAACACTACCATCTATTGAGGGAGGAGCTATAGAGCAGGCCAGAGAGAACACTACCATCTATTGAGGGAGAGAGAGCAGGCCAATCAGACCACATGAGGGAGGAGCTGGCAGAATCAGAGAAAGAGGATCTATTGAGGGAGGGAGCTATAGAGAGAGAGAGACACTACCATCTATTGAGGGAGGAGTGGCAGGCCTAGACAACACTACCATCTAGAGAGGGAGGGGCTAGAGAGAGGAGGCCTATCAGAGACACTAGATCTAGAGGGAGGGGCAGAGAGCAGGCCTATCAGACAGGAGGGAGGGGCTAGAGGCAGAGACAACACTACCATCTATTGAGGGAGGGGCTATAGAGCAGATCAGACAACACTACCATCTATTGAGGGAGGGGCTATAGAGCAGGCCTAGAGAGAACACTACCATCTATTGAGGGAGGAGGGAGCAGGCCTATCAGACAACACTACCATCTATTGAGGAGGGCTAGAGCAGGCCTAGAGAGAGAAGGAGAGGGAGGGGTGAGCAGGCCTAGAGCAACAGGTACCATCTATTGAGGGAGGGGCTAGAGAGGTGGCAGAGACAACACTACCATCTATTGAGGGAGGAGAGCAGAGACAACACTACCATCTACTGAGGGAGGGCTATAGAGCAGGCCTATCAGAGAGAGGGAGGAGGCTAGAGAGGGTGGAGAGAGACAACACTACCATCTATTGAGGGAGGGTATAGGCAGGCCAAGAGACAGACTACCATCTATTGAGGGAGGGGCTATAGAGCAGGCCTATCAGACAAGAGGAGATCTATTGAGGAGGAGCTATAGAGCAGGCCTAGAGAGAGAGGGAGATCTATTGAGGGAGGAGAGAGAGAGAGAGGAGAGCAGAGGGAGGCAGAGAGAGAGGGAGAGGAGGGAGGCCTAGACCACACTACCATCTATTGAGGGAGGAGGCTAGAGAGAGGCCTATCAGAGAGAGAGAGAGGGAGGGGCTAGGGCAGAGAGAGAGAGAGAGAGGGAGGGTGGCAGAGAGAGGGATAAGAGGATGGTTGTTTATGTGGCAGAGTGGAGCTTGCCGATAATCTTGATCAAAATAAATAGCAGCCCGGTGTCAGATAAATCCATTAATCGCTTCAATTGTAACCTCTGAACAAATCCTGTCATTTGCTCCCTAAACAAGTTCTAGAGACAGTCCTAGATAAAAACACACTACAATCCTTCTACAATATTTAGAGAAGAAAGACAGAAGACAATGAAGAGGGAAACCCTTTTTTTATCCACACAGTGAGTCAGACCTTCTGTCTCTGAGCACATCACAGTTTAAAAGGCTGCCGATGGGAGAAGGGAGGGGTCTCGAGACGAGGCCACCAACACCACGTTCAGACAGTGGCGAAGCGTCACAGTCACATTTGCCCAATTCTGCTAGGCCATTAGAGACACATTGGTCAGTCAAGCATGATACACAACTCTGATAAATTACACCTCTGTCTAATGCCTGTACCATCACAGAGAGAGAGACAGAGAGAGAGCCGAGAGACAGAGAGAGACAGAGAGGAGAACCCCAGAGACAGAGAGAGAGGGTGGCAGAGAGAGAGAGAGAGAGGGAGAGAGAGGAGAAAGAGAGAGAGACGGTCAGAGAGAGAGAAAGAGAACATCCCTGAAGGAGAGAGAAGGAGAGAGAGGAGGGTGGAGAGAGAGATAAAGGTGCAGTACCAAGGAAATGAGAGAGAGGGTCAGAGAAAAGGGAGGTAATCAGCCTCGTCTTGTTTAGGGAAAAGGGTGGCAGATCACAATAGGTGGCTGCCTATAGAAAACTACCCATGGTACATCAGAGGAGCAGAAAACACCCACAATAGAACGCCACCGTCTTTCAGGGAGCTATAACGAGGATTTAAGCATGAAAAGCTACCCATGAACCAGGCAAGATACAAAATCCTCTGGTACCACAAGAAAACAGAGTGGCAGAAACATAGACGTAAACAGAGTGGGGCATCAGCCACGTGGGTGGCAGATAGAAAACTTAGGGAGGCAGAGCTGAGAACATCAGCCACGGGTTGCAGAGAGAAAACTAGAGAGATGGTACATCAGCCACGTGTTGCTATAGAAACCTACCCATGGTACATCAGCCAGAGAGAGAAGGAGAGCGAGAGAGAGAAAACTACCCAGAGGTACATCAGCCACGGAGGGAGGCAGAGAAAACTACTCATGGTACATCAGCAAGGTGTTCCTATAGAAATACTACCCATGGTGCATCAGTAACCCTTCTTCAGAAAACTACCCATGGTACATCAGAACACTAATGACTATAGAAAACGACAGGTACATCAGCCACGTGTTTATGGGCTATAGAAAACTACTGCCTCAGCACATCAGCCACGTGTTGCCTATAGAAAACTACCCATGGTACATCAGCCACGTGTTCACACACACACAATGGGGAACGCCACGGTTTCTCAACTAGAAAACTATCAGCACTACATTTTCAAAACGTGTTCCTATAGAAAACTGATGTAAAATGGTACATCAGCCCGTGTTCCTATAGAAAACTACCCATGGTAATCAGCCTTGGGTCCTTACGAAAACTACCCATGGTGTCAGGTGTTGCTATAGAAAACTACCCATGGGGCATAAACCCCCTTATTTCTGGTTAACGAGCCACGTGTTCCAATCAAAACAACATCCTCATGACACAACATAGAAAACTACCCATGGTACATCAGCCACGTGTTCCTATAGAAAACTACCCATGGTACATCAGCCACGTGTTGCTATAGAAAACTACCCATGGTACATCAGCCACGTGTTGCTATAGAAAACTACTCATGGTACATCAGCCACGTGTTGCTATAGAAAACTACCCATGGTACATCAGCCACGTGTTCCTATAGAAAACTACTCCATGGTACATCAGCCACGTGTTCCTATAGAAAACTACCCATGGTACATCAGCCACGTGTTCCTATAGAAAACTACTCATGGTACATCAGCCACGTGTTCCTATAGAAAACTACCCATGGTACATCAGCCACGTGTTCCTATAGAAAACTACCCATGGTACATCAGCCACGTGTTCCTATAGAAAACTACCCATGGTACATCAGCCACGTGTTCCTATAGAAAACTACCCATGGTACATCAGCCACGTGTTCCTATAGAAAACTACCCATGGTACATCAGCCACGTGTTCCTATAGAAAACTACCCATGGTACATCAGCCACGTGTTCCTATAGAAAACTACCCATGGTACATCAGCCACGTGTTCCTATAGAAAACTACCCATGGTACATCAGCCACGTGTTCCTATAGAAAACTACCCATGGTACATCAGCCACGTGTTCCTATAGAAAACTACCCATGGTACATCAGCCACGTGTTCCTATAGAAAACTACCCATGGTACATCAGCCACGTGTTCCTATAGAAAACTACCCATGGTACATCAGCCACGTGTTCCTATAGAAAACTACCCATGGTACATCAGCCACGTGTTCCTATAGAAAACTACCCATGGTACATCAGCCACGTGTTCCTATAGAAAACTACCCATGGTACATCAGCCACGTGTTCCTATAGAAAACTACCCATGGTACATCAGCCACGTGTTCCTATAGAAAACTACCCATGGTACATCAGCCACGTGTTCCTATAGAAAACTACCCATGGTACATCAGCCACGTGTTCCTATAGAAAACTACCCATGGTACATCAGCCACGTGTTCCTATAGAAAACTACCCATGGTACATCAGCCACGTGTTGCTATAGAAAACTACCCATGGTACATCAGCCACGTGTTCCTATAGAAAACTACCCATGGTACATCAGCCACGTGTTCCTATAGAAAACTACCCATGGTACATCAGCCACGTGTTCCTATAGAAAACTACCCATGGTACATCAGCCACGTGTTCCTATAGAAAACTACCCATGGTACATCAGCCACGTGTTCCTATAGAAAACTACCCATGGTACATCAGCCACGTGTTCCTATAGAAAACTACCCATGGTACATCAGCCACGTGTTCCTATAGAAAACTACCCATGGTACATCAGCCACGTGTTCCTATAGAAAACTACCCATGGTACATCAGCCACGTGTTCCTATAGAAAACTACCCATGGTACATCAGCCACGTGTTCCTATAGAAAACTACCCACATGTTCCTATAGAAAACTACCCATGGTACATCAGCCACGTGTTCCTATAGAAAACTACCCATGGTACATCAGCCACGTGTTCCTATAGAAAACTACCCATGGTACATCAGCCACATGTTCCTATAGAAAACTACCCATGGTACATCAGCCACGTGTTCCTATAGAAAACTACCCATGGTACATCAGCCACGTGTTCCTATAGAAAACTACCCATGGTACATCAGCCACGTGTTCCTATAGAAAACTACCCATGGTACATCAGCCACGTGTTCCTATAGAAAACTACCCATGGTACATCAGCCACGTGTTCCTATAGAAAACTACCCATGGTACATCAGCCACGTGTTCCTATAGAAAACTACCCATGGTACATCAGCCACGTGTTCCTATAGAAAACTACCCATGGTACATCAGCCACGTGTTCCTATAGAAAACTACCCATGGTACATCAGCCACGTGTTCCTATAGAAAACTACCCATGGTACATCAGCCACATGTTCCTATAGAAAACTCAGCCACCCATGGTACATCAGCCACATGTTCCTATAGAAAACTACCCATGGTACATCAGCCACATGTTCCTATAGAAAACTACCCATGGTACATCAGCCACGTGTTCCTATAGAAAACTACCCATGGTACATCAGCCACGTGTTCCTATAGAAAACTACCCATGGTACATCAGCCACGTGTTCCTATAGAAAACTACCCATGGTACATCAGCCACGTGTTCCTATAGAAAACTACCCATGGTACATCAGCCACGTGTTCCTCAAGCTTCCCCTAGAAAACTACCCATGGTACATCAGCCAGTGTTCCTCAAGACAGTTCCTCAAGACATTCATCCCTGACAGACAGACGCAGGAGGCTGACCACGTTCCCAGTCACCAGCCTCAGTTCCTAAGACATTCCCTGACAGGCGACCTGAGTCCCAGTCATCAGCCTCAGTTCCTCAAGACATTCCCCTGACAGACGCAGGAGGCTGACCACGTTCCCAGTCATCAGCCTCAGTTCCTCAAGACATTCCCTGACAGACGCAGGAGGCTGACCCCATTCCCAGTCACCAGCCTCAGCCTCAGTTCCTCAAGACATTCCTGACAGACGCAGGAGGCTGACCCGTTCCCAGTCACCAGCCTCAGTTCCTCAAGACATTCCCCTGACAGACGCAGGAGGCTGACCCCATTCCCAGTCACCAGCCTCAGTTCCTCAAGACATTCCCCTGACAGACGGGAGGCTGACCCGTTCCCAGTCACCAGCCTCAGTTCCTCAAGACATTCCCCTGACAGACGCAGGAGGCTGACCCCATTCCCAGTCACCAGAGACCTGTGTTCCTCAAGACATTCCCCTGACAGACGCAGGAGGCTGACCCCGTTCCCAGTCACCAGCCTCAGTTCCTCAAGACATTCCCATGACAGACGCAGGAGGCTGACCCCGTTCCCAGTCACCAGCCTCAGTTCCTCCAACCAGACATTCCCGGACAGACGCCAGGAGGCTGACTGTGTTTTTAGTCACCAGCCTCAGTTTTCAAGACAGACGCAGGACTGACCCCGTCCCATGACCAGACCTCAGTTCCTCAAGACATTCCCATGGACGGCTGACCACGTTCCCAGTCAGACAGCCTGTGTTCCTCCATGTCACAGACCAATAGACCATATTCACCGGGGGCTGTGTTTTAGCCAATGAGACGGGGACTGTGTTTTTAGCCAATGAGACGGGGACTGTGTTTTAAGCCAATGAGACGGGGACTGTGTTTTACCAATGAGACGGGGGACTGTGTTTTAGCCAATGAGACGGGGGACTGTGTTTTACCAATGAGACGGGGGACTGTGTTTTTAGCCAATGAGACGGGGGACTGTGTTTTAAGCCAATGAGACGGGGACTGTGTTTTTAAGCCAATGAGACGGGGGACTGTGTTTTAAGCCAATGAGACGGGGACTGTGTTTTAAGCCAATGAGACGGGGACTGTGTTTTAAGCCAATGAGACGGGGACTGTGTTTTAAGCCAATGAGACGGGGACTGTGTTTTTAGCCAATGAGACGGGGGACTGTGTTTTAAGCCAATGAGACGGGGACTGTGTTTTAAGCCAATGAGACGGGGACTGTGTTTTAGCCAATGAGACGGGGGACTGTGTTTTTAGACGGGGACTGTGTTTTAGCCAATGAGACGCTGCGTCTGTAAAGCACAATAACATTTAGTTATGAGTTGACTGTAAAGGAGAACGGTGATGTATTGCTGTAAATCAAATCAAATCAAATGTATTTATAAAGCCCTTCGTACATCAGCTGATATCTCAAAGTGCTGTACAGAAACCCAGCCTAAAACCCCAAACAGCAAACAATGCAGGTGTAGAAGCACGGTGGCTAGGAAAAACTCCCTAGAAAGGCCAAAACCTAGGAAGAAACCTAGAGAGGAACCAGGCTAGGCTGTGGGGTGGCCAGTCCTCTTCTGGCTGTGCCGGGTGGAGATTATAAACCTAGAGAGGAACCAGGCTATGAGGGGTGGAGATTATAAACCTAGAGAGGAACCAGGCTATGTGGGGTGACCAGTCCTCTACTGGCTGTGCCGGGTGGAGATTATAAACCTAGAGAGGAACCAGGCTATGAGGGGTGGAGATTATAAACCTAGAGAGGAACCAGGCTATGAGGGGTGGAGATTATAAACCTAGAGAGGAACCAGGCTATGTGGGGTGGCCAGTCCTCTTCTGGCTGTGCCGGGTGGAGATTATAAACCTAGAGAGGAACCAGGCTATGTGGGGTGGCCAGTCCTCTTCTGGCTGTGCCGGGTGGAGATTATAACAGAACATGGCCAAGATGTTCAAATGTTCATAAATGACCAGCATGGTTGTATAACAATAAGGCAGAACAGTCTCCTGTATCTTTCAGCACATTCATCAAGTCATCTCCTTGGTTTTCCTGTTGTATATTCAACTCTTGTTACCGTTGGTAACACGTCTAAGTAGCTACAGGCCCACGGGAGGATTTCGACATCGCTGTTCAGAGCGGGGAAATGAATAGGAGTAGCTAAATCCATTTACATTTGATTTAATAGGTGTATAAAGTAATATCAAATCTAATGAAACTAATATTGTAAATCAATTTGAGATTTAATTGAATTTCCTAGGTACTCCCAGGTGGGAGGGAACCCAACCTGGTTGGGACGATATTGTTGATATTCCGTCTAATGAACCAGAACTTTAATCACAGATTTCTGGGTCAAATCCAAATCCATATTTATATATATTTATATATTTAACACATTCAGAGTACATTCAGAGGAAGTGGTAGAGTAGAGGACATCTGTCTTGAGGATGCAGAACAGTGGTGTAATTTAGGCCCGTGTCCTTGAGAAACGCAGTGAATAATTGTGGCTGAAACTTCATTTGGAATCGACCCCAAACGGTGCGTTGATCCGTTCTGAGACCGATCCTGTGAACATCAGAAGACTGGAGAATAAAGATGATCTAAGAAGCATCTCAGTGGTAGAGGCGTCACTACAGACCCTGGTTCAGTGGTCTAAGGCACGGCATCTCAGTGGTAGAGGCGTCACTACAGACCCTGGTTCAGTGGTCTAAGGCACTGCATCTCAGTGGTAGAGGTGTCACTACAGACCCTGGTTCAGTGGTCTAAGGCACTGCATCTCAGTGGTAGAGGTGTCACTACAGACCCTGGTTCAGTGGTCTAAGGCACTGCATCTCAGTGGTAGAGGCGTCACTACAGACCCTGGTTCAGCGGTCTAAGGCACTGCATCTCAGTGGTAGAGGCGTCACTACAGACACTGGTTCAGTGGTCTAAGACACTGCATCTCAGTGGTAGAGGTGTCACTACAGACCCTGGTTCAGTGGTCAAGACACTGCATCTCAGTGGTAGAGGCGTCACTACAGACCCTGGTTCAGTGGTCTAAGACACTGCATCTCAGTGGTAGAGGCGTCACTACAGACCCTGGTTCAGTGTTCTAAGGCACTGCATCTCAGTGGTAGAGGCTTCACTACAGACCCTGGTTCAGTGGTCTAAGACACTGCATCTCAGTGGTAGAGGCGTCACTACAGACCCTGGTTCAGCGGTCTAAGACACTGCATCTCAGTGGTAGAGGCGTCACTACAGACCCTGGTTCAGTGGTCTAAGACACTGCATCTCAGTGGTAGAGGCGTCACTACAGACCCTGGTTCAGCGGGGTCTAAGACACTGCATCTCAGTGGTAGAGGGCGTCACTACAGACCTGGTTCAGTGGTCTAAGGCACTGCATCTCAGTGGTAGAGCGTCACTACAGACCCTGGTTCAGTGGTCTAAGGCACTGCATCTCAGTGGTAGAGGCTTCAGATCAGCACCCAGACACCCTGGTTCGAATCCAGGCTGTATCACAACCGGCTGTGATTGGGAGTCCCAGATCAGCAGGCGCTCAATTGTCCCAGCGTCGTCCAGGTTTGGCCGTCATTGTAAATAAGAATTGCTCTTAACTGACTTGTCTAGTTAAAAACAACAAGACTGTCAATGCCCCCCGCCCCTCCCCAAAACAACACGACTACAATCTGCAACACGACGTCAATCTGCCCCCCCAACAGACACCTTCAGTCTCTTTTAGGGTTTGTCTTTTTATTATAGACACAGTTTGTCATTTACCAGACGACTGTGACTGATGACACTCTGAGCTGAACTGGCCGAACCCTCACCTCCCATCTGACTCTTCCCTCTCAGTTCAACAACAGGCTCTCCCCAGATCAGCAGACACAGCCTGTCAATGTCCCTGTCTCCAGATCAGCAGACACAGCCTGTCAATGTCCCTGTCCCCCAGTCGTGTCAGTGAGAAGGGCTCCCAGATCAGCAGCAGAAGCAGTCCCTGTCCCCAGATCAGCAGCAGAAGCAGTCCCTGTCCCCAGATCAGCAGCAGAAGCAGTCCCTGTCCCCAGATCAGCAGCAGAAGCAGTCCCTGTCCCCAGATCAGCAGCAGAAGCAGTCCCTGTCCCCAGATCAGCAGCAGAAGCAGTCCCTGTCCCCAGATGTCCCCTGTCCCCAGATCAGCAGCAGAAGCAGTCTCCTGTCCCCAGATCAGCAGCAGAAGCAGTCCATGTCCCCAGATCAGCAGCAGAAGCAGTCCCTGTCCCCAGATCAGCAGCAGAAGCAGTCCCTGTCCCCAGATCAGCAGCAGAAGCAGTCCATGTCCCCAGATCAGCAGCAGAAGCAGTCCCTGTCCCCAGATCAGCAGCAGAAGCAGTCCATGTCCCCAGATCAGCAGCAGAAGCAGTCCCTGTCCCCAGATCAGCAGCAGAAGCAGTCCATGTCCCCAGATCAGCAGCAGAAGCAGTCCCTGTCCCCAGATCAGCAGCAGAAGCAGTCCCTGTCCCCAGATCAGCAGCAGAAGCAGTCCCTGTCCCCAGATCAGCAGCAGAAGCAGTCCATGTCCCCAGATCCAGCAGCAGAAGGGCCACGTGTCCTTCATGCTCTTGTGGTTTTGAAAATGAAAAGTTCATGAAGCATTTGCCTACTGGCGACATGTTACTCTGACCTCTGACCTTTGCTTAAAAAGCAGTAGCTGGCTCAGGATCTCAGGAAAAATACTCCGTATCTTTCTTCAGCGCTACTTAAAAACAACTTTCTCCATCCTCACTCTTCCTCGGTTCCAGGGTCAAATAAGTACACCTGACACAATCACTGATCTAGAAATAATAAATGAACGAAGAGGTGGAGAGATTTGCAGAGACGAAAGGGCTTATCTTACGGTGAAAGGAACTAACTGGACTGTCCAGGGTAGTGGGATGAGATCTCCTCATGAGGAGAGGAGAGGAGAGGAGAGAGGAGAGGAGAGAGGAGAGGAGAGGAGAGAGGAGAGAGGAGAGAGAGAGGAGAGAGGAGGAGAGAGGAGAGAGAGGAGAGAGGAGAGAGAGAGAGAGAGAGAGAGAGAGAGAGAGAGAGAGAGAGAGAGAGAGAGAGAGAGAGAGAGGAGAGAGACAGAGAGCGAGAGAGAGAGAGGAGACAGAGGCGAGAGGAGAGAGAGAAGAGAGAGAGAGAGAGAGAGAGAGAGAGAGAGAGAGAGAGAGAGAGAGAGAGAGAGAGAGAGAGAGAGAGAGAGAGAGAGAGAGAGAGAGGAGAGAGGAGACAGAGAGATGACAGAGAGAGAGGAGACAGAGAAAATGTATATTGTTTATTTCACTTTTGTATATTATCTACCTCACTTGCTTTGGCAATGTCAACACATGTTTCCCATGCCAATAAAGCCCCTTGAATTGAGAGAGGAGACAGAG
>NW_026287148.1:47500-51403 GCF_023373465.1 Oncorhynchus keta | reverse complement strand
CTGTCAGGACATCAGTGTAACTAACACTCTGTCAGGACATCAGGGTAACTAACACTCTGTCAGACATCAGGGTAACTAACAATTCGTCAAATATCAGTGAATCAACACTCTGTCAGGACATCAGGCAACTAACACTCGTCAGGACATCAGTGTAACTAACACTCTGTCAGACACATCAGTGTAACTAACACTCTGTCAGGACATCAGTGTAACTAACACTCTGTCAGACATCAGTGTAACTAACACTCTGTCAGGACATCAGTGTAACTAACACTCTGCCAGGACATCAGTGTAACTAATACTCTGTCAGGACATCAGTGTAACTAACACTCTGTCAGGACATCAGTGTAACTAACACTCTGTCAGAACATCAGGGTAACTAACACTCTGTCAGGACATCAGTGTAACTAACACTCTGTCAGGACATCAGTGTAACTAACACCTGTCAGGACATCAGTGTTCCATCAGTGTAACTAACACTCTGTCAGGACATCAGTGTAATCATAACACTCTGTCAGGACATCAGGGTAACTAACACCTGTCAGGACATCAGTGTAACTAACACTCTGTCAGGACATCAGTGTAACTAACACTCTGTCAGGACATCAGGTAACTAACACTCTGTCAGGACATCAGTGTAACTATAACACTCTGTCAGGACATCAGTGTAACTAACACTCTGTCAGGACATCAGGGTAACTAACACTCTGTCAGGACATCAGTGTAACTAACACTCTGTCAGGACATCAGTGTAACTAACACTCTGTCAGGACATCAGTGTAACTAACACTCTGTCAGGACATCAGTGTAACTAACACTCTGTCAGGACATCAGTGTAACTAACACTCTGTCAGGACATCAGTGTAACTAACACTCTGTCAGGACATCAGTGTAACTAACACTCTGTCAGGACATCAGGGTAACTAACACTCTGTCAGGACATCAGTGGTAGCTTCCTGACCACAACAAGTCGTTGTGTAGCAGAGTGAGATGTGATGCGGAGTTGTTTTCCAACTGTAGATTGTGGTGCTTGCTTGGCATGTTCACTCCCACAATGCAAGAGTCAGCCCTGAAAGACCCCCCGCTGCGGGGGCACAATGACCTGTCTCTGGCCTGGGGGGCCGTGGGGCTCTATCAAAGGAACACAACCTCCAGGGATAAGGGACCTGCTGCGCCGCGATGCCCATAGGAGAGGACTCTAAGCGGGCCTGACGGATCCACACTGACTGCCCCCCGTGGAGGGGAGAAACGGTCCTCTCTCTGCCTCAAGACGGGTCGTCCAGGCGGGGCAGGGCTGGGTCAGGAGTCCTGCAGGGTGGAGGGAGAGGCATGGCCTCTACATCTGCCTCAAGACATGGTCACTCCAGGCGGGGCAGGGCTGGGTCAGACCTGCAGGGTCTGTCTGAGGCATCTCTACATCTACACAGACATGGTCACTCACACACACTACTGACCTGTCACTTTCTGTCTGTATCTCTCTCTCTCTCTCTCTCTGTCTCTTAACAGTGTCTCTGTCTCTGTCTCTGTCTCTGTCTCTCTGTCTCTGTCTGTCTCTCTCTGTCTCTCTGGGTTGTCTTTCTGGTCTCTGTCTCTCTCTGTCTCTCTCTCTGTCTCTCTCTTGCTCTGTGATCTCACTGTGGTATTTCTGTCTCTCTTTCAAATCTATGTTTTCTCTTTGTGGATCTGTGTAATCTGGAAATATCTCTCTCTCTATGGTCTCTCTCTCAGTCCACCTCTTTTGTAGACTAGGCACATGGCCCTTCTCTCATCTGTCTGCCTCTCTGTCTCTCTGCTCACTGAGTCTGTACATAGTCAAAGCTTTCCTTAAGTTTTGGGTCAGTCACAGTGGTCAGGTATTCTGTCACTGTGTACTCTCTGTTTAGGGACAAATAACATTCTAGTTTGCTCTGTTTTTTGGTAATTCTTTCCAATGTGTCAAGTAATTATCTTTTGTTTTCTCATGATTTGGTCTAATTGTGTTGCTGTCCTGGGGCTCTGTAGGGTGTGTTTGTGTTTTTGTGAACAGAGCCCCAGGACCAGCTTGCTTAGGGGACTCTTCTCCAGGTTCATCTCTCTGTAGGTGATGGCTTTGTTATGGAAGGTTTGGGAATCGCTTCCTTTTAGGTGGTTATAGAATTTAACGTCTCTTTTCTTGATTTTGATCATTAGTGGGTATCGGCCTATCGTCTCTGTCTCTCTCTGTCTCTCTCTGTCTCTCTGTGTCTCTCTGTGTCTCTCTCTCTCTCTGTCTCTCTCTGTCTCTCTGTGTCTCTCTGTGTCTCTCTGTGTCTCTCTCTCTCTCTGTCTCTCTCTGTCTCTCTCTGTCTCTCTCTGTCTGTCTCTCTCTCTGTCTCTCTGTATCTCTGTCTCTCTGTCTCTCTGTCTCTCTCTGTCTCTCTGTCTCTCTCTCTGTCTGTTATCTGTCTCTCTCCTGACCCACCAGGGCAGGCAGCTCTGTCTAGCCCACTGTCTCTCTGGGCAGGGCAGGACAGGCAGGGCAGGGGAGTCTCTCTGCGGGGGGCGCTCTGTCTGTGCCTCTGATTATAAGGGATGATTCTGTTGTTTATATTTGAACGTCTCCTCCCTGACCCACCAGGGCAGGCAGCTCTTGAGAGGGAGGTCTGCCCACTCAGGGTGCTCCCGTGCTGGGCAGGGCAGGAGGCAGCAGGGCAGGGGAGTGAAGCTCTCTGCGGGGGAGAAAGCTACTGCTAATGCTGCCTCTGAATTAGAGAGGGATGTTTCTGCCCCTTTGTTTAATATTTGAACCAGCTGAGAACCAGCCTACCTACTGCAGGCCGGACGGAGGGGGAGGGAAGGGACAGGGGAGGGAGGGAGGGGTGATGGAGTCATTGGGAGGAGAGTGATGCTATTGAGCTGAGAGAGAGGTAGAGGGATGATGGAGAGTTAAGAGTTGGGTAGAGAGAGGATGATGGAGTAGTTAAGAGGAGGAGAGAAAGGATGATGGAGTAGTTAAGAGTAGGAGGTAGAGAGGATGATGGAAGTAGTTAAGAGGAGGAGGTAGAGAGAGGATGATGGAGTAGTTAAGAGGATGATGGAGTAGTTAAGAGGAGGAGGTAGAGAAAGGATGATGGAGTAGTGAAGAGGAGGAGGTAGAGAGAGGATGATGGAGTTAAAGAGGAGGGAGGAGGTAGAAAGGATGATGGAGTAGTTAAGAGGAGGAGGTAGAGAAAGGATGATGGAGTTAGCAGAGGGAGAAGAGGTAGAGAAAGGATGATGGAGGATGAGGGGAGGAAGAGGAGGAGGTAGAGAAAGGATGATGGAGTAGTTAAGAGGAGGAGGTAGAGAAAGGATGATGGAGTTGTTAAGAGGGGAGAAGAGGAGGAGGTAGAGAGGATGATGGAGTAGTTAAGAGGAGGAGAGATGATGGAGTAGTTAAGAGAGGATGAGGAGGTGAGAGTATGATGTTAGGGAGGAGGAGGTAGAGAAAGGATGATGGGATAGTTTAAGAGGAGGAGGTAGAGAAGGATGATGGGATGAAGTTAAGAGGGAGAAGAGGAGAGAGAAGGTGAGAGGATGAAGAGTTAGAGAAGAGGAGGAGGTAGAGAGGATGATGGAGTAGTTAAGAGGGAGAAGAGGAGGAGGTAGAGAGGATGATGGAGTAGTTAAGAGGAGAGGGAGAAGAGAGAGGATGGTAGTTAAGGGAGAAGAGGATGATGGAGTAGTTAAGAGGGAGAAGAGGAGGGGGTAGAGAGGATGATGGAGTAGTTAAGAGGAGGAGAGGGAGGTAGAGAGGATGATGGAGTAGTTAAGAGGGAGAGGGAGAGAGGAGGAGGTAGAGGGAGGAGGATGATGGAGTAGTTAAGAGGGAGAAGAGGAGGAGGTAGAGAGGATGATGGAGTAGTTAAGAGGGAGAAGAGGAGGAGGTAGAGGATGATGGAGTAG
>NW_026287148.1:0-30000 GCF_023373465.1 Oncorhynchus keta | reverse complement strand
CTCTCTCTCTCTCTGTGTCTCTCTCTCTGTGTCTCTCTCTCTCTCTGTCTCTCTCTCTCTCTCTCTCTCTCTCTCTCTCTCTCTCTCTCTCTCTCTGTGTCTCTCTCTCTGTGTCTCTCTCTCTCTCTCTCTCTCTCTCTCTGTGTCTCTCTCTCTGTGTCTCTCTCTCTCTCTCTCTCTCTGTGTCTCTCTCTCTGTGTCTCTCTCTCTCTGTGTGTCTCTCTCATCTAATGCTAACGTGTCTTCTTTGTGTGTCTCTGGCAGGAGCTGGGTTAATAAAGTTGTGTTGTTTTGACTCTGTGTAGATAGCCTGCTGTTTTGAAAGACAGGGAATGCTGCGAGACTTAATAAAGTTGTGCTGGTTTTGAATGGACTTAATAAAGTTGTGTTGTTTTGACTCTGTGTAGATAGCCTGCTGTTTTGAAAGACAGGGAATGCTGAGAGACTTAATAAAGTTGTGTTGTTTTGAATGGACTTAAATAATGACATCAAGGCTGCAGTCCAAACTCAAAGTAGACAGCCTTTTGCCGTAAACCCTGAGCCCTTGAATGGTGTTTTAAATCGTCACGTCCGAGCGTACCTTAAATGTCCTTTGCCCAAGCGAGGGAGAATGATGATCCGAGAGGCAACGTCCTTGGTGGAAATCTTGAAATTGAAAACAACCAACCTAAAGCTATTAATGTACCTAGTAAGCTAACGTATCGAGCTAGCACTCCTGTCAGGTAGATAGCTAAAAAGGCACATATCTATGCTTTAATTAAATTGTTCTGGTTTTGAATGAGCTTAATAAAATCTGTATTAAAATAGATCCCCTTACAGAGACAGGAGGCCCTTACAGAGACAGGAGCCCCTTACAGAGACAGGACCCCCTTACAGAGACAGGAGGCCCTTACAGAGACAGGAGGCCCTTACAGAGACAGGACCCCCTTACAGAGACAGGACCCCCTTACAGAGACAGGAGGCCCTTACAGAGACAGGAGGCCCTTACAGAGACAGGAGGCCCTTACAGAGACAGGACCCCCTTACAGAGACAGGAGGCCCTAACAGAGACAGGAGGCCCTTACAGAGACAGGAGGCCCTTACAGAGACAGGAGGCCCTTCCAGAGACAGGAGGCCCTTCCAGAGACAGGAGGCCCTTCCAGAGACAGGAGGCCCTTACAGAGACAGGAGGCCCTTACAGAGACAGGAGGCCCTTACAGAGACAGGAGGCCCTTACAGAGACAGGAGGCCCTTACAGAGACAGGAGGCCCTTACAGAGACAGGAGGCCCTTACAGAGACAGGAGGCCCTTACAGAGACAGGAGGCCCTTACAGAGACAGGACCCCCTTACAGAGACAGGACCCCCTTACAGAGACAGGAGCCCCTTACAGAGACAGGAGGCCCTTACAGAGACAGGAGGCCCTTACAGAGACAGGAGGCCCTTACAGAGACAGGAGGCCCTTACAGAGACAGGAGGCCCTTACAGAGACAGGAGGCCCTTACAGAGACAGGAGGCCCTTACAGAGACAGGAGGCCCTTACAGAGACAGGAGGCCCTTACAGAGACAGGACCCCCTTACAGAGACAGGAGGCCCTTACAGAGACAGGAGGCCCTTACAGAGACAGGAGGCCCTTACAGAGACAGGAGGCCCTTACAGAGACAGGAGGCCCTTACAGAGACAGGAGGCCCTTACAGAGACAGGAGGCCCTTACAGAGACAGGACCCCCTTACAGAGACAGGACCCCCTTACAGAGACAGGAGGCCCTTACAGAGACAGGAGGCCCTTACAGAGACAGGAGGCCCTTACAGAGACAGGAGGCCCCTTACAGAGACAGGACCCCCTTACAGAGACAGGACCCCTTACAGAGACAGGAGGCCCTTACAGAGACAGGACCCCCTTACAGAGACAGGACCCCCTTACAGAGACAGGACCCCCTTACAGAGACAGGACCCCCTTACAGAGACAGGAGGCCCTTACAGAGACAGGAGGCCCTTACAGAGACAGGACCCCCTTACAGAGACAGGACCCCCTTACAGAGACAGGACCCCCTTACAGAGACAGGAGGCCCTTACAGAGACAGGAGGCCCTTACAGAGACAGGACCCCCTTACAGAGACAGGACCCCTTTACAGAGACAGGAGGCCCTTACAGAGACAGGACCCCCTTACAGAGACAGGAGGCCCTTACAGAGACAGGAGGCCCTTACAGAGACAGGAGGCCCTTACAGAGACAGGACCCCCTTACAGAGACAGGACCCCCTTACAGAGACAGGACCCCCTTCCAGAGACAGGAGGCCCTTCCAGAGACAGGAGGCCCTTACAGAGACAGGACCCCCTTACAGAGACAGGAGGCCCTAACAGAGACAGGAGGCCCTTACAGAGACAGGAGGCCCTTCCAGAGACAGGAGGCCCTTCCAGAGACAGGAGGCCCTTACAGAGACAGGACCCCCTTACAGAGACAGGAGGCCCTTACAGAGACAGGAGGCCCTTACAGAGACAGGAGGCCCTTCCAGAGACAGGAGGCCCTTCCAGAGACAGGAGCCCCTTACAGAGACAGGAGGCCCTTACAGAGACAGGAGGCCCTTACAGAGACAGGAGGCCCTTACAGAGACAGGACCCCCTTACAGAGACAGGAGGCCCTTCCAGAGACAGGAGGCCCTTACAGAGACAGGAGGCCCTTACAGAGACAGGAGGCCCTTCAGAGACAGGAGGCCCTTACAGAGACAGGAGGCCCTTCCAGAGACAGGAGGCCCTTACAGAGACAGGAGGCCCTTACAGAGACAGGACCCCCTTACAGAGACAGGAGGCCCTTACAGAGACAGGAGGCCCTTACAGAGACAGGAGGCCCTTACAGAGACAGGAGGCCCTTACAGAGACAGGAGGCCCTTACAGAGACAGGAGGCCCTTACAGAGACAGGAGGCCCTTACAGAGACAGGAGGCCCTTACAGAGACAGGAGGCCCCTTACAGAGACAGGAGGCCCCTTACAGAGACAGGAGGCCCTTACAGAGACAGGAGGCCCTTACAGAGACAGGAGGCCCTTACAGAGACAGGAGCCCCTTACAGAGACAGGAGGCCCTTACAGAGACAGGAGGCCCTTACAGAGACAGGAGGCCCTTACAGAGACAGGAGGCCCTTACAGAGACAGGAGGCCCTTACAGAGACAGGAGGCCCTTACAGAGACAGGAGCCCCTTACAGAGACAGGAGCCCCTTACAGAGACAGGAGGCCCTTACAGAGACAGGAGCCCCTTACAGAGACAGGAGGCCCTTACAGAGACAGGAGGCCCTTACAGAGACAGGAGGCCCTTACAGAGACAGGGGGCCCTTACAGAGACAGGGGCCCTTACAGAGACAGGACCCCTTACAGAGACAGGAGCCCCTTACAGAGTGGATCCCCTTACAGAGACAGGAGGCCCTTACCCCGACAGGAGGCCCTTACAGAGACAGGAGGCCCTTACAGAGACAGGAGCCCCTTACAGAGACAGGAGGCCCTTACAGAGACAGGACCCCCTTACAGAGACAGGAGGCCCTTACAGAGTGGACCCCCTTACAGAGACAGGAGCCCCTTACCCAGTGTGATCCCCTTACAGAGACAGGAGGCCCTTACCCCGTGTGATCCCCTTACAGAGACAGGAGGCCCTTACAGAGACAGGACCCCCTTACCCAGTGGATCCCCTTACAGAGACAGGACCCCCTTACAGAGACAGGAGGCCCTTACAGAGACAGGACCCCCTTACAGAGACAGGAGCCCCTTACCCCGTGTGATCCCCTTACAGAGACAGGAGGCCCTTACAGAGATAGGAGCCCCTTGTGTGTGTGTGATCCCCTTACAGAGACAGGAGCCCCTTACCCAGTGTGATCCCCTTACAGAGACAGGAGCCCCTTACCCCAGTGTGATCCCCTGTACAGAGACAGGAGGCTCTTACAGAGACAGGAGCCCCTTACCCAGTGTGATCCCCTTACAGAGACAGGAGCCCCTTACCCCGTGGGATCCCCTTCCAGAGACAGCAACATACCCCGTCTCTAACAGCAACACAAAGGACTGGGGGAGGTATGAGTGGCCCTGCTCCAAGTGTGTGTGTGTGTGTGTGTGTGTGTGTGTGTGTGTGTGTGTGTGTGTGTGTGTGTGTGTGTGTGTGGAGAATGGGTCTCAGTGGGGATGGTTGGATGTATAGAGGATGAATATAGAGATATGACAGATACATAATGACTGTAGAGAGGAGGAGGAGAGAGAGGGGAGAGAAGGGAGAGGGGGAGGGGGAGAGAGGAGGAGGGGGGAGAGAAGGGGAGGGGGGAGAGAGAGAGAGACAGAGAGGGGAGAGAGGGGAGGAGGGGGAGAGGGAGAGAGACAGAGAGCGGGAGAGAGGGGAGGAGGGGGGAGAGAGAGAGGGGGAGAGGGGAGAGAAGGGGAGAGAGGGGGAGAGGGAGAGAGGGAGAGGGAGAAGGGGAGGAGGGGAGGGAGGGGACAGAGAGAGCGGGGAGAGAGAAGGGGAGGAGGGGGAGAGAGAGAGAGACAGAGAGGGGGAGAGAAGGGGGAGGGGGGAGGGGGAGAGGACAGAGAGGGGAGAGAAGGGGAGGAGGGGGAGAGGGAGAGAGGAGAGCGGGAGAGAGGGGAGGAGGGGGAGAGAGAGAGAGACAGAGAGCGGGAGAGAGGGGAGGAGGGAGAGAGAGAGAGAGACAGAGAGCGGGAGAGAAGGGGAGGAGGGGGGGGAGATTTTAACCTCACACTTGTTGTTTGTGTACATGGATTGTATAATGCCGTTTTCCCCCAACACCACTTTCCATCAGTTTGTATAGCAGACCCTCGTGACTAATAAGGTGATTGAGTTTATAGTTTATTCTAATGTAATTGGAGAATCCAGTGGGTTCTGGAATCCAGTGGGTTCTGGAATCCAGTGGGTTCTGGAATCTAGTGGGTTCTGGAATCTAGTGGGAATCCAGTGGGTTCTGGAATCCAGTGGGTTCTGGAATCTAGTGGGAATCTAGTGGGTTCTGGTCGTCTCTAATAGTTGATTCTAAGATCTGTATTTGATCATGTATTTGTTTTTGCTGTTTGTTCTTTGTTATAGAGACAAAACATTGGAGAAGTGGTTTACATCTCTGTTTTAGATCATTATTCGTGTCCTTGTTTGTTTAGCGTGTTTCCAGTTTTCCCAGAAGTGGTTGGATTCTTCAATTACATTGAGCTGGTTTCTGACGAGCTGTTCCTTCTTTTTCCGTAGTGTATTTCTGTATTGTTTTAGTGATTCACCGTAGTGAAGGCGTAGACTCAGGTTTTATGGGTTTTAGTTGGACAGGTTTCTCTATTTCTTTCTTAGGTTTTTTTTTTGAGGCTACATGACAGACAGACAGTTTATGGAGGGAAGCTGACAGACAGACAGACAGGTTTGACAGAAGACTGACAGAGACAGACAGACAGACACTGCCTTTTAGGCTTTGATGGAGAGAAGCTGAGAGGACAAATATACTGTTTAGGTTTGAGGCAGGGAAGCAGACAGAGACAAACAGACAGACAGACAGACAGACAGACTGAGAGACAAACAGACAGACAGGTTTGACAGAGGGACAGACTGACAGAGGGGAACCCCTGATCTCCCTCCTCCTTCCTCTCTCCTTCCTGTCATTTCAACCTGAGAACCAGAGATCAGTGTAACTGTTTAGGTTTAATCCCCAGGGGGGAGGTCAAATATACTGTTTAGGTTCCTGAGAGGTCTCAGTGGTTTAGCTGAGGGTCAAATATACTGGGGGTTTGAGGGAAGCTGAGAGGTCAAATCTACTGTTTAGGTTTGAGTGGTTTACCTCAGGTTTGAGGGGAAGCTGAGAGGTCAAATATACTGTTTAGGTGGGGGGAGGAGGGGGAAATATCTGTGTCTCCTCTCAGTGGTTTACCCTTAGGTTTGAGGAGGAAGCAGGTAGAGGGGAGGTGGGGGAGGAGGGATGGAGGAAGTCTGGGTCTCCTAGTGGTTTAGGTAGAGGGGGATGGGGGAGAGGAAATATCTGGGTCTCCTCTCAGTGGTTTATCTCAGGTAGAGGGGAGGTGGGGGAGGAGGAGGATGGTCTGGGTCTCCTCTCAGTGGTTTACCTCAGGTAGAGGGAAGATGGGGGGAAATATACTGTTTAGGGTCTTGACAGTGGTTTATCTCAGGTAGACTGTTTAGGTGGGGGAGGGAGGAGGATGGTCTGGGTCTCCTCTCAGTGGTTTACCTCAGGTAGAGGTGAGGAGGGGGGAGGGAGGGGGAGGTTTGAGGAGGGACGGTCTGGGTCTCCTCTCAGTGGTTTACCTCAGGTAGAGGTGAAGGGGAGGAGGGGGAGGAGGAGGACTGTCTGGGTCTCCTCTCAGTGGTTTACCTCAGGTCAGAGGTGAGGAGGGGGAGGAGGGGGAGGAGGAGGACGGTCTGGGTCTCCTTGGAGGGAAGCTGAGAGTGGTTTACTCAGGTAGAGGTGAGGAGGGGGAGGGGGGGAGGAGGAGGACGGTCTGGGTCTCCTCTCAGTGGTTTACCTCAGGTAGAGGGAGATGGGGGAGGAGGGGAGGTCAAATCCTCTCAGTGGTTTACCTTAGGTAGAGGGGAGGTGGGGGAGGGGGGTTTGATGGAGGGAAGCGGTCTGTGTCTCCTCTCAGGGTTTACCTCAGGTAGAGGGGAGGTGGGGGGAGGGGGACAAATCTGTGTTCTCAGTGGTTTCTCTCAGGTAGAGGGAGGTGGGGGAGGGGTGGGGTTGAGGAGGGAGGTTTTTGCATTTTTCTTTTCTGTTTGAAATGTTTAGGAGGGAAGCTGAGAGGTCAAATATACTGGTTTAGGTTTGATGGAGGGAAGCTGAGAGGTCAAATATACTGTTTAGGTTTGATGGAGGGAAGCTGAGAGGTCAAATATACTGTTTAGGTTTGATGGAGGGAAGCTGAGAGGTCAAATATACTGGTTAGGTTTGATGGAGGGAAGCTGAGAGGTCAAATATACTGGTTAGGTTTGATGGAGGGAAGCTGAGAGGTCAAATATACTGTTTAGGTTTGATGGAGGGAAGCTGAGAGGTCAAATATACTGTTTAGGTTTGATGGAGGGAAGCTGAGAGGTCAAATATACTGGTTAGGTTTGATGGAGGGAAGCTGAGAGGTCAAATATACTGGTTAGGTTTGATGGAGGGAAGCTGAGAGGTCAAATATACTGTTTAGGTTTGATGGAGGGAAGCTGAGAGGTCAAATATACTGTTTAGGTTTGATGGAGGGAAGCTGAGAGGTCAAATATACTGTTTAGGTTTGATGGAGGGAAGCTGAGAGGTCAAATATACTGGTTAGGTTTGATGGAGGGAAGCTGAGAGGTCAAATATACTGGTTAGGTTTGATGGAGGGAAGCTGAGAGGTCAAATATACTGTTTAGGTTTGATGGAGGGAAGCTGAGAGGTCAAATATACTGTTTAGGTTTGATGGAGGGAAGCTGAGAGGTCAAATATACTGTTTAGGTTTGATGGAGGGAAGCTGAGAGATCAAATATACTGTTTAGGTTTGATGGAGGGAAGCTGAGAGGTCAAATATACTGTTTAGGTTTGATGGAGGGAAGCTGAGAGGTCAAATATACTGTTTAGGTTTGATGGAGGGAAGCTGAGAGGTC
Source organism: Oncorhynchus keta (assembly GCF_023373465.1). Taxonomy (NCBI): domain Eukaryota; kingdom Metazoa; phylum Chordata; class Actinopteri; order Salmoniformes; family Salmonidae; genus Oncorhynchus; species Oncorhynchus keta. The sequence continues at coordinate 22,421 of NW_026287148.1, read as the reverse complement.
AAATATACTGTTTTGGTTTGACAGGGAAGCTGAGAGGTCAAATATACTGTTTAGGTTTGACAGGGAAGCTGAGAGGTCAAATATACTGGTTAGGTTTGATGGAGGGAAGCTGAGAGGTCAAATATACTGTTTAGGTTTGATGGAGGGAAGCTGAGAGGTCAAATATACTGTTTAGGTTTGATGGAGGGAAGCTGAGAGGTCAAATATACTGGTTAGGTTTGATGGAGGGAAGCTGAGAGGTCAAATATACTGTTTAGGTTTGATGGAGGGAAGCTGAGAGGTCAAATATACTGTTTAGGTTTGATGGAGGGAAGCTGAGAGGTCAAATATACTGGTTAGGTTTGATGGAGGGAAGCTGAGAGGTCAAATATACTGTTTAGGTTTGATGGAGGGAAGCTGAGAGGTCAAATATACTGTTTAGGTTTGATGGAGGGAAGCTGAGAGGTCAAATATACTGTTTAGGTTTGATGGAGGGAAGCTGAGAGGTCAAATATACTGTTTTGGTTTGACAGGGAAGCTGAGAGGTCAAATATACTGTTTAGGTTTGACAGGGAAGCTGAGAGGTCAAATATACTGTTTAGGTTTGATGGAGGGAAGCTGAGAGGTCAAATATACTGTTTAGGTTTGATGGAGGGAAGCTGAGAGGTCAAATATACTGTTTAGGTTTGATGGAGGGAAGCTGAGAGGTCAAATATACTGTTTTGGTTTGACAGGGAAGCTGAGAGGTCAAATATACTGTTTAGGTTTGACAGGGAAGCTGAGAGGTCAAATATACTGTTTAGGTTTGATGGAGGGAAGCTGAGAGGTCAAATATACTGTTTAGGTTTGATGGAGGGAAGCTGAGAGGTCAAATATACTGTTTAGGTTTGATGGAGGGAAGCTGAGAGGTCAAATATACTGTTTAGGTTTGATGGAGGGAAGCTGAGAGGTCAAATATACTGGTTAGGTTTGATGGAGGGAAGCTGAGAGGTCAAATATACTGTTTAGGTTTGATGGAGGGAAGCTGAGAGGTCAAATATACTGTTTAGGTTTGACAGGGAAGCTGAGAGGTCAAATATACTGTTTAGGTTTGATGGAGGGAAGCTGAGAGGTCAAATATACTGTTTAGGTTTGATGGAGGGAAGCTGAGAGGTCAAATATACTGTTTAGGTTTGACAGGGAAGCTGAGAGGTCAAATATACTGTTTAGGTTTGATGGAGGGAAGCTGAGAGGTCAAATATACTGTTTAGGTTTGACAGGGAAGCTGAGAGGTCAAATATACTGTTTAGGTTTGATGGAGGGAAGCTGAGAGGTCAAATATACTGTTTAGGTTTGATGGAGGGAAGCTGAGAGGTCAAATATACTGTTTAGGTTTGATGGAGGGAAGCTGAGAGGTCAAATATACTGGTTAGGTTTGATGGAGGGAAGCTGAGAGGTCAAATATACTGTTTAGGTTTGATGGAGGGAAGCTGAGAGGTCAAATATACTGTTTAGGTTTGATGGAGGGAAGCTGAGAGGTCAAATATACTGTTTAGGTTTGATGGAGGGAAGCTGAGAGGTCAAATATACTGTTTAGGTTTGATGGAGGGAAGCTGAGAGGTCAAATATACTGTTTAGGTTTGATGGAGGGAAGCTGAGAGGTCAAATATACTGTTTAGGTTTGATGGAGGGAAGCTGAGAGGTCAAATATACTGTTTAGGTTTGATGGAGGGAAGCTGAGAGGTCAAATATACTGTTTAGGTTTGATGGAGGGAAGCTGAGAGGTCAAATATACTGTTTAGGTTTGATGGAGGGAAGCTGAGAGGTCAAATATACTGTTTAGGTTTGATGGAGGGAAGCTGAGAGGTCAAATATACTGTTTAGGTTTGATGGAGGGAAGCTGAGAGGTCAAATATACTGTTTAGGTTTGACAGGGAAGCTGAGAGGTCAAATATACTGTTTAGGTTTGATGGAGGGAAGCTGAGAGGTCAAATATACTGTTTAGGTTTGATGGAGGGAAGCTGAGAGGTCAAATATACTGTTTAGGTTTGATGGAGGGAAGCTGAGAGGTCAAATATACTGTTTAGGTTTGACAGGGAAGCTGAGAGGTCAAATATACTGTTTAGGTTTGATGGAGGGAAGCTGAGAGGTCAAATATACTGTTTAGGTTTGACAGGGAAGCTGAGAGGTCAAATATACTGGTTAGGTTTGATGGAGGGAAGCTGAGAGGTCAAATATACTGGTTAGGTTTGATGGAGGGAAGCTGAGAGGTCAAATATACTGTTTAGGTTTGATGGAGGGAAGCTGAGAGGTCAAATATACTGTTTAGGTTTGATGGAGGGAAGCTGAGAGGTCAAATATACTGTTTAGGTTTGATGGAGGGAAGCTGAGAGGTCAAATATACTGTTTAGGTTTGATGGAGGGAAGCTGAGAGGTCAAATATACTGTTTAGGTTTGATGGAGGGAAGCTGAGAGGTCAAATATACTGGTTAGGTTTGATGGAGGGAAGCTGAGAGGTCAAATATACTGTTTAGGTTTGACAGGGAAGCTGAGAGGTCAAATATACTGTTTAGGTTTGATGGAGGGAAGCTGAGAGGTCAAATATACTGTTTAGGTTTGATGGAGGGAAGCTGAGAGGTCAAATATACTGTTTAGGTTTGATGGAGGGAAGCTGAGAGGTCAAATATACTGTTTAGGTTTGATGGAGGGAAGCTGAGAGGTCAAATTACTGTTTAGGTTTGACAGGGAAGCTGAGAGGTCAAATGTACTGTTCCTTTGGCTTTGATGCCTCACTGTTTAGATTGACAGAAGTATTGCTCTGTTTAAGTAGACTGTGGTTTTGCTGTGGTTGATAGGGGTGTCAGTGGACTGACTGTGAACTCTCTGAGAGACTCTGGGTTGAGGTCAGTGGACTGACTGTGAACTCTCTGAGAGACTCTGGGTTGAGGTCAGTGGGCTGACTGTGAACTCTCTGAGAGACTCTGGGTTGAGGTCAGTGGACTGACTGTGAACTCTCTGAGAGACTCTGGGTTGAGGTCAGTGGGCTGACTGTGAACTCTCTGAGAGACTCTGGGTTGAGGTCAGTGGACTGACTGTGAACTCTCTGAGAGACTCTGGGTTGAGGTCAGTGGGCTGACTGTGAACTCTCTGAGAGACTCTGGGTTGAGGTCAGTGATAAAGTAGTCTACAGTACTACTGCCTAGAGATGAGCTATAGGTGAACCTACCGTAGGAGTCCCCTCCAAGCCTACCATTGACTATGTACAGACCCAGGATGTAACAGAGCTATAGGTGTACTGACCATAGGAGTCCCCTCCAAGCCCATTGACTATATACAGACCCAGGATGTAACAGAGCTATAGGTGTACCTACCGTAGGAGTCCCCTCCAAGCCTACCATTGACTATGTACAGACCCAGGATGTAACAGAGCTATAGGTGAACCTACCGTAGGAGTCCCCTCCAAGCCTACCATTGACTATGTACAGACCCAGGATGTAACAGAGCTATAGGTGTACCTACCGTAGGAGTCCCCTCCAAGCCCATTGACTATGTACAGACCCAGGATGTAACAGAGCTATAGGTGAACCTACCGTAGGAGTCCCCTCCAAGCCCATTGACTATGTACAGACCCAGGATGTAACAGAGCTATAGGTGAACCTACCGTAGGAGTCCCCTCCAAGCCTACCATTGACTATGTACAGACCCAGGATGTAACAGAGCTATAGGTGTACCTACCGTAGGAGTCCCCTCCAAGCCCATTGACTATGTACATACCCAGGATGTAACAGAGCTATAGGTGTACCTACCATAGGAGTCCCCTCCAAGCCCATTGACTATATACAGACCCAGGATGTAACAGAGCTATAGGTGTACCTACCGTAGGAGTCCCCTCCAAGCCTACCATTGACTATGTACAGACCCAGGATGTAACAGAGCTATAGGTGTACCTACCGTAGGAGTCCCCTCCAAGCCCATTGACTATGTACATACCCAGGATGTAACAGAGCTATAGGTGAACCTACCGTAGGAGTCCCCTCCAAGCCTACCATTGACTATGTACAGACCCAGGATGTAACAGAGCTATAGGTGAACCTACCGTAGGAGTCCCCTCCAAGCCCATTGACTATGTACAGACCCAGGATGTAACAGAGCTATAGGTGAACCTACCGTAGGAGTCCCCTCCAAGCCCATTGACTATGTACATACCCAGGATGTAACAGAGCTATAGGTGAACCTACCGTAGGAGTCCCCTCCAAGCCTATTGACTATGTACAGACCCAGGATGTAACAGAGCTATAGGTGAACCTACCGTAGGAGTCCCCTCCAAGCCCATTGACTATGTACAGACCCAGGATGTAACAGAGCTATAGGTGAACCTACCGTAGGAGTCCCCTCCAAGCCCATTGACTATGTACAGACCCAGGATGTAACAGAGCTATAGGTGAACCTACCGTAGGAGTCCCCTCCAAGCCCATTGACTATGTACAGACCCAGGATGTAACAGAGCTATAGGTGTACCTATGTCCCCTCCAAGCCCATTGACTATGTACAGACCCAGGATGTAACAGAGCTATAGGTGTACCTACCGTAGGAGTCCCCTCCAAGCCCATTGACTATGTACAGACCCAGGATGTAACAGAGCTATAGGTGTACCTACCGTAGGAGTCCCCTCCAAGCCCATTGACTATGTACAGACCCAGGATGTAACAGAGCTATAGGTGTACCTACCGTAGGAGTCCCCTCCAAGCCCATTGACTATATACAGACCCAGGATGTAACAGAGCTATAGGTGTACCTACCATAGGAGTCCCTCCAAGCCCATTGAGTCCCCAGGATCAGAGCTATAGGTCCAAGCCCATTGACTATGTACAGACCCAGGATGTAACAGAGCTATAGGTGAACCTACCGTAGGAGTCCCCTCCAAGCCCATTGACTATGTACAGACCCAGGATGTAACAGAGCTATAGGTGTACCTATTCCCCTCCAAGCCCATTGACTATGTACAGACCCAGGATGTAACAGAGCTATAGGTGTACCTACCGTAGGAGTCCCCTCCAAGCCTACCATTGACTATATACAGACCCAGGATGTAACAGAGCTATAGGTGTACTGACCGTAGGAGTCCCCTCCAAGCCTACCATTGACTATGTACAGACCCAGGATGTAACAGAGCTATAGGTGTACCTACCGTAGGAGTCCCCTCCAAGCCCATTGACTATATACAGACCCAGGATGTAACAGAGCTATAGGTGTACCTACCATAGGAGTCCCCTCCAAGCCTACCATTGACTATGTACAGACCCAGGATGTAACAGAGCTATAGGTGTACCTACCATAGGAGTCCCCTAAGCCTACCATTGACTATGTACAGACCCAGGATGTAACAGAGCTATAGGTGAACCTACCGTAGGAGTCCCCTCCAAGCCTACCATTGACTATGTACAGACCCAGGATGTAACAGAGCTATAGGTGAACCTACCGTAGGAGTCCCCTCCAAGCCTACCATTGACTATGTACAGACCCAGGATGTAACAGAGCTATAGGTGAACCTACCGTAGGAGTCCCCTCCAAGCCTACCATTGACTATGTACAGACCCAGGATGTAACAGAGCTATAGGTGTACCTACCGTAGGAGTCCCCTCCAAGCCCATTGACTATGTACATACCCAGGATGTAACAGAGCTATAGGTGTACTGACCATAGGAGTCCCCTCCAAGCCCATTGACTATATACAGACCCAGGATGTAACAGAGCTATAGGTGTACCTACCGTAGGAGTCCCCTCCAAGCCTACCATTGACTATATCCAGACCCAGGATGTAACAGAGCTATAGGTGTACTGACCGTAGGAGTCCCCTCCAAGCCTACCATTGACTATGTACAGACCCAGGATGTAACAGAGCTATAGGTGTACCTACCGTAGGAGTCCCCTCCAAGCCCATTGACTATATACAGACCCAGGATGTAACAGAGCTATAGGTGTACCTACCGTAGGAGTCCCCTCCAAGCCTACCATTGACTATGTACAGACCCAGGATGTAACAGAGCTATAGGTGACCTACCGTAGGAGTCCCCTCCAAGCCCATTGACTATATACAGACCCAGGATGTAACAGAGCTATAGGTGTACCTACCGTAGGAGTCCCCTCCAAGCCCATTGACTATGTACAGACCCAGGATGTAACAGAGCTATAGGTGAACCTACCATAGGAGTCCCCTCCAAGCCCATTGACTATGTACAGACCCAGGATGTAACAGAGCTATAGGTGAACCTACCGTAGGAGTCCCCTCCAAGCCCATTGACTATGTACAGACCCAGGATGTAACAGAGCTATAGGTGAACCTACCGTAGGAGTCCCCTCCAAGCCCATTGACTATGTACAGACCCAGGATGTAACAGAGCTATAGGTGTACCTACCGTAGGAGTCCCCTCCAAGCCCATTGACTATGTACAGACCCAGGATGTAACAGAGCTATAGGTGTACCTACCGTAGGAGTCCCCTCCAAGCCCCATTGACTATGTACAGACCCAGGATGTAACAGAGCTATAGGTGTACCTACCGTAGGAGTCCCCTCCAAGCCCATTGACTATGTACAGACCCAGGATGTAACAGAGCTATAGTGTACCTACCGTAGGAGTCCCCTCCAAGCCCATTGACTATGTACAGACCCAGGATGTAACAGAGCTATAGGTGAACCTACCGTAGGAGTCCCCTCCAAGCCTACCATTGACTATGTACAGACCCAGGATGTAACAGAGCTATAGGTGTACCTACCGTAGGAGTCCCCTCCAAGCCCATTGACTATGTACAGACCCAGGATGTAACAGAGCTATAGGTGAACCTACCGTAGGAGTCCCCTCCAAGCCCATTGACTATGTACAGACCCAGGATGTAACAGAGCTATAGGTGAACCTACCGTAGGAGTCCCCTCCAAGCCTACCATTGACTATGTACAGACCCAGGATGTAACAGAGCTATAGGTGAACCTACCGTAGGAGTCCCCTCCAAGCCCATTGACTATGTACAGACCCAGGATGTAACAGAGCTATAGGTGAACCTACCGTAGGAGTCCCCTCCAAGCCCATTGACTATGTACATACCCAGGATGTAACAGAGCTATAGGTGTACCTACCGTAGGAGTCCCCTCCAAGCCCATTGACTATGTACAGACCCAGGATGTAACAGAGCTATAGGTGTACCTACCGTAGGAGTCCCCTCCAAGCCCATTGACTATGTACAGACCCAGGATGTAACAGAGCTATAGGTGTACCTACCGTAGGAGTCCCCTCCAAGCCCATTGACTATGTACATACCCAGGATGTAACAGAGCTATAGGTGGACCTACCGTAGGAGTCCCCTCCAAGCCTACCATTGACTATGTACAGACCCAGGATGTAACAGAGCTATAGGTGTACCTACCGTAGGAGTCCCCTCCAAGCCCATTGACTATGTACATACCCAGGATGTAACAGAGCTATAGGTGTACCTACCGTAGGAGTCCCCTCCAAGCCCATTGACTATGTACAGACCCAGGATGTAACAGAGCTATAGGTGTACCTGACCGTAGGAGTCCCCTCCAAGCCCATTGACTATGTACATACCCAGGATGTAACAGAGCTATAGGTGTACCTACCGTAGGAGTCCCCTCCAAGCCCATTGACTATGTACAGACCCAGGATGTAACAGAGCTATAGGTGAACCTACCGTAGGAGTCCCCTCCAAGCCCATTGACTATGTACATACCCAGGATGTAACAGAGCTATAGGTGAACCTACCGTAGGAGTCCCCTCCAAGCCTACATTGACTATGTACAGACCCAGGATGTAACAGAGCTATAGGTGTACCTACCGTAGGAGTCCCCTCCAAGCCCATTGACTATGTACAGACCCAGGATGTAACAGAGCTATAGGTGAACCTACCGTAGGAGTCCCCTCCAAGCCCATTGACTATGTACAGACCCAGGATGTAACAGAGCTATAGGTGTACTACCGTAGGAGTCCCCTCCAAGCCCATTGACTATGTACATACCCAGGATGTAACAGAGCTATAGGTGTACCTACCGTAGGAGTCCCCTCCAAGCCCATTGACTATGTACAGACCCAGGATGTAACAGAGCTATAGGTGTACCTACCGTAGGAGTCCCTCTCCAAGCCCATTGACTATGTACAGACCCAGGATGTAACAGAGCTATAGGTGTACCTACCGTAGGAGTCCCCTCCAAGCCCATTGACTATGTACAGACCCAGGATGTAACAGAGCTATAGGTGTACCTACCGTAGGAGTCCCCTCCAAGCCCATTGACTATGTACAGACCCAGGATGTAACAGAGCTATAGGTGAACCTACCGTCTCTCCCTCCAAGCCCATTGACTATGTACAGACCCAGGATGTAACAGAGCTATAGGTGAACCTACCGTAGGAGTCCCCTCCAAGCCCATTGACTATGTACAGACCCAGGATGTAACAGAGCTATAGGTGAACCTACTCGTAGGAGTCCCCTCCAAGCCCATTGACTATGTACAGACCCAGGATGTAACAGAGCTATAGGTGAACCTACCGTAGGAGTCCCCTCTCCCATTGACTATGTACAGACCCAGGATGTAACAGAGCTATAGGTGTCCTACTAGGAGTCCCCTCCAAGCCCATTGACTATGTACAGACCCAGGATGTAACAGAGCTATAGGTGAACCTACCGTAGGAGTCCCCTCCAAGCCCATTGACTATCTATCTCCAGATCTCTGGAGTTGTCTCTCTTTTTCTCTTATGTTGTCTTGTTGTGTCTAAGGGGTCAGTGGGCTCTATGTCTTTATATATTTCTCTCTTTCTCATTTGCTTTATTCATTTGTGCCTTTCTCTCTCTCTCTCATCTCTGTCTCTGTCTCTCTCTCTCTCTCTCTCTCTCTCTCTCTCTCTCTCTCTCTGTCTCTCTCTCTCTCTCTGTCTCTCTCTCTCTCTCTCTCTCTCTCTCTCTCTGTCTCTCTCTCTCTCTCTCTCTCTCTCTCTCTCTCTCTCTCTCTCTCTCTCTCTCTCTCTCTCTCTCTCTCTCTCTCTCTCTCTCTCTCTCTGTCTCTCTCTCTCTCTCTCTCTCTCTCTCTCTCTCTCTCTCTCTCTGTCTCTCTCTCTCTCTCTCTCTCTCTCTCTCTCTCTCTCTCTCTGTCTCTCTCTCTCTCTCTCTCTCTCTCTCTCTCTCTCTCTCTCTCTGTCTCTCTCTCTCTCTCTCTCTCTCTCTCTCTCTCTCTCTCTGTCTCTCTCTCTCTCTGTCTCTCTCTCTCTCTCTCTCTCTCTCTCTCTCTCTGTCTCTGTCTCTCTCTCTCTCTCTCTCTCTCTCTCTCTCTCTCTCTCTCTCTCTCTCTCTCTCTCTGTCTCTCTCTCTCTCTCTCTCTCTCTCTCTCTCTCTCTCTCTCTCTCTCTCTCTCTCTCTCTCTCTCTCTCTCTCTCTCTGCCTCTGTCTCTCTCTCTCTCTCTCAATTCAGTAGACTTTATTGACATGTTAAGTTAAATTGCATCCATTGTCAAAACAAAATTGTTCAGAAATATATCTATATATATAAGTATATATACTCCCCATCAGTGTGTCATTGAGGTCAGTATGACATCATGGTTGGAAGGTCGTTATTATTTGAATGACGATTGGCTTCTGGAAAGCACTTGTTCAAACAACACACACACACACACACACACACACACACACACACACACACACACACACACAACCGAAAGCGCCATGCCCACTTCCTCGATCTCAGGAGAATCCGGTGGTGGAGACAATAGCCACAGTGTTTACTCAAGTACACACACACACACACACACACACACACACACACACACACACACACACACACACACACACACACACACACACACACACACACACACACACACACACACACACACACACACACACACACACACACACACACACACACACACTCTCATTCGGAAAGTATCCAGTCTCCTTTTCCATGTTTAGTTAGGTTACAGCCTGATTCTAAAATATAATCGTTTTTCCAAACTACAACCATAATGACAAAGCAAAACAGTTTTTTTTGACATTTGTGTAAAAGGTGAAATATCACATTTACATTAATATTGAGTCCCTTTAGTCAGTACTTTGTTGAAGCACCTTTGGCAGCGATTACAGCATCAAGTCTTCTTAGGTATGACTCTACTAGAGATGTTCGATCGGGTTCAAGTCCGGGCTGAGCTACTGCTGCTGTTGGATAATCATGTGTGTATTATTATTAGTGCCACTGTCTAGTCCAGTTTATCTGAGACGGGCTGGACAACAGAGAGAGAGAGACAGAGAGACACAGAGAGAGAGAGAGAGACAGAGAGAGACAGAGAGACAGAGAGACAGAGAGACAGAGAGACAGAGAGACAGACAGAGAGAGAGACAGAGAGAGAGAGAGAGAGAGAGAGAGAGAGAGAGAGAGAGAGAGAGAGAGAGAGAGACAGAGAGAGAGAGAGAGAGAGACAGAGAGACAGAGAGAGAGAGAGAGAGAGAGAGAGACAGAGAGACAGAGAGACAGAGAGAGAGACAGAGAGACAGAGAGACAGAGAGACAGAGAGACAGAGAGACAGAGAGAGACAGACAGAGAGAGAGAGAGACAGAGAGACAGACAGACAGACAGACAGACAGACAGACAGACAGACAGACAGACAGACAGACAGACAGACAGTACTGTAGCCAACAGACCCACTAGCCGTACTGACCTGCTGTTCTACTGTGTGTGTGTGTGTGTGTGTGTGTGTGTGTGTGTGTGTGTGTGTGTGTGTGTGTGTGTGTGTGTGTGTGTGTGTGTGTGTGTGTGTGTGTGTGTGTGTGTGGGACGAAGGGGGGGAGTTGATGGATGAACTAAGCAGGGAGATGCTTGCCTGTGTTCCGTCTCTGTGCCATGGCAACCGAAGGGAGTCAGTATGGTGGCCCACAGGAGACAAATGAGGCGGCAATAATAAATCTCTTAACCCCACACTGAACACTGAACAACCCCTCACTAGTATCTATACTACATCTATTAACCCTGAACAACAAACACACACACACAGCCTAGCTGTCTAGCTGTCTGTGTTATGGCCTAGCTGTCTAGCTGTCTGTGTTATGGCCTAGCTGTCTAGCTGTCTGTGTTACGGCCTAGCTGTCTAGCTGTCTGTGTTATGGCCTAGCTGTCTGTGTTACGGCCTAGCTGTCTGTGTTACGGCCTAGCTGTCTAGCTGTCTGTGTTATGGCCTAGCTGTCTAGCTGTCTGTGTTACGGCCTAGCTGTCTGTGTCTGTGTTACGGCTGTCTAGCTGTCTGTGTTACGGCCTAGCTGTCTAGCTGTCTGTGTTATGGCCTAGCTGTCTGTGTTACGGCCTAGCTGTCTGTGTTACGGCCTAGCTGTCTAGCTGTCTACGGCCTAGCTGTCTAGCTGTCTGTTACGGCCTAGCTGTCTGTGCTCTGTGTTACGGCCTAGCTGTCTGTGTTAACGGCCTAGCTGTCTAGCTGTCTGTGTTACGGCCTAGCTGTCTACGCTGTCTATGTTACGGCCTGTCTAGCTGTCTGTGTTACGGCCTAGCTGTCTGTGTTACGGCCTAGCTGTCTGTGTTACGGCCTAGCTGTCTGTGTTATGTTACGGCCTAGCTGTCTAGCTGTCTGTGTTACGGCCTGGCTGTCTATGTCTGTGTTGGCCTAGCTGTCTATGTTACGGCCTAGCTGTCTGTGTTACGGCCTAGCTGTCTGTGTTACGGCCTAGCTGTCTGTGTTACGGCCTAGCTGTCTGTGTTACGGCCTAGCTGTCTATGTTACGGCCTAGCTGTCTAGCTGTCTGTGTTACGGCCTAGCTGTCTGTGTTACGGCCTAGCTGTCTGTGTTACGGCCTAGCTGTCTAGCTGTCTGTGTTACGGCCTAGCTGTCTGTGTTACGGCCTAGCTGTCTATGTTACGGCCTAGCTGTCTAGCTGTCTGTGTTACGGCCTAGCTGTCTGTGTTACGGCCTAGCTGTCTATGTTACGGCCTAGCTGTCTATGTTACGGCCTAGCTGTCTATGTTACGGCCTAGCTGTCTAGCTGTCTGTGTTACGGCCTAGCTGTCTGTGTTACGGCCTAGCTGTCTATGTTACGGCCTAGCTGTCTGTGTTACGGCCTAGCTGTCTATGTTACGGCCTAGCTGTCTGTGTTACGGCCTAGCTGTCTGTGTTACGGCCTAGCTGTCTGTGTTACGCTGTGTTACGGCCTAGCTGTCTATGTTACGGCCTAGCCTGTCTAGCTGTCTATGTTACGGCCTAGCTGTCTGTGTTACGGCCTAGCTGTCTATGTTACGGCCTAGCTGTCTATGTTACGGCCTAGCTGTCTGTGTTACGGCCTAGCTGTCTATGTTACGGCCTAGCTGTCTATGTTACGGCCTAGCTGTCTAGCTGTCTATGTTACGGCCTAGCTGTCTATGTTACGGCCTAGCTGTCTGTGTTACGGCCTAGCTGTCTAGCTGTCTGTGTTACGGCCTAGCTGTCTATGTTACGGCCTAGCTGTCTAGCTGTCTGTGTTACGGCCTAGCTGTCTGTGTTACAGCCTAGCTGTCTAGCTGTCTGTGTTACGGCCTAGCTGTCTATGTTACGGCCTAGCTGTCTGTGTTACGGCCTAGCTGTCTAGCTGTCTGTGTTACGGCCTAGCTGTCTATGTTACGGCCTAGCTGTCTATGTTACGGCCTAGCTGTCTGTGTTACAGCCTAGCTGTCTAGCTGTCTGTGTTACGGCCTAGCTGTCTATGTTACGGCCTAGCTGTCTATGTTACGGCCTAGCTGTCTAGCTGTCTGTGTTACGGCCTAGCTGTCTAGCTGTCTGTGTTACGGCCTAGCTGTCTAGCTGTCTATGTTACGGCCTAGCTGTCTAGCTGTCTGTGTTACGGCCTAGCTGTCTAGCTGTCTATGTTACGGCCTAGCTGTCTATGTTACGGCCTAGCTGTCTATGTTACGTATAGCTGTTACGGCCTAGCTGTCTAGCTGTCTGTGTTACGGCCTAGCTGTCTATGTTACGGCCTAGCTGTCTATGTTACGGCCTAGCTGTCTATGTTACGGCCTAGCTGTCTGTGTTACGGCCTAGCTGTCTGTGTTACGGCCTAGCTGTCTGTGTTACTAGCTGTCTGTGTTACGGCCTAGCTGTCTATGTTACGTAGCTGTCTGTGTACGGCCTAGCTGTCTGTGTTAGCTAGCTGTCTGTGTTACGGCCTAGCTGTCTGTGTTACGGCCTAGCTGTCTGTGTTACGGCCTAGCTGTCTGTGTTACGGCCTAGCTGTCTGTGTTACGGCCTAGCTGTCTGTGTTACGGCCTAGCTGTCTATGTTACGGCCTAGCTGTCTATGTTACGGTCCAGCACACACACACACTGTGCCTGACAGTCTCTTTGTAGATGCTCTTAGTTCCACTATAGTGTGTGTGTGTGTGTGTGTGTGTGTGTGTGTGTGTGTGTGTGTGTGTGTGTGTGTGTGTGTGTGTGTGTGTGTGTGTGTGTGTGTGTGTGTGTGTGTGTGTGTGTGTGTGTGTGTGTGTGTGTGTGTGTGTGTGTGTGTGTGTGCGTGCGTGTGTGTATTAACGGAGGCAGGGTACCTTGACGGATGTCGGATTTTGAAGTGGATCTTGAGCGACCTGGCTGATGTGACAGAGAGAGAGAGAGAGAGAGAGACAGAGAGACAGAGAGAGAGAGATTGCTCTCTTCATGTCCCTATTGTAACAGTCCATTAATGATAGAGAGAGGAGATGGTTTGTCTGGGGTTTCATGCCTCAGGCCAGATAGGAGAGAGACATGACACACACACAGACACACACACACACACACACACACACACACACACACACACACACACACACACACACACACACACACACACACACACACACACACACACACACACACACACACACACACACACACACACACAGGGCATGAGGTAGTGGATGATATCAGGAATCTTCTGGAGTTTTCCGTGTGTGTGTGTGTGTGTGTGTGTGTGTGTGTGTGTGTGTATGCCCTACAGCATATTTCTTCATGCTGTCTGTCTTGTGGGGAGTAGAATTGAAAGCTGTCTTTTGAAATGATGACCTACAATTATATATAATAACTCCACTGAGGGAGAAAGGGGGGAGGGGGAAGGGAGGGAGAGGGGTGTTTACCTCGAGGTGACAGCATTCCTCCCCATATGCCCCCTAGACACAACAACGACAACATAACCAACAAAAACAGGTCACAACTCCAGCAGATCTGGTGTTTTATGTACATAGTCAATGGGCTTGGAGGGGACTCCTACGGTAGGTTCACCTATAGCTCTGTTACATCCTGGGTCTGTACATAGTCAATGGGCTTGGAGGGGACTCCTATGGTAGGTACACCTATAGCTCTGTTACATCCTGGGTCTGTACATAGTCAATGGGGCTTGGAGGGGACTCCTATGGTAGGTACACCTATAGCTCTGTTACATCCTGGGTCTGTACATAGTCAATGGGCTCAAGGTGGGCTTGTCAATGGGCTTGGAGGGGACTCCTACGGTAGGTTCACCTATAGCTCTGTTACATCCTGGGTCTGTACATAGTCAATGGGCTTGGAGGGGACTCCTACGGTAGGTTCACCTATAGCTCTGTTACATCCTGGGTCTGTACATAGTCAATGGGCTTGGAGGGGACTCCTACGGTAGGTTCACATATAGCTCTGTTACATCCTGGGTCTGTACATAGTCAATGGGCTTGGAGGGGACTCCTACGGTAGGTTCACCTATAGCTCTGTTACATCCTGGGTCTGTACATAGTCAATGGGCTTGGAGGGGACTCCTACGGTAGGTACACCTATAGCTCTGTTACATCCTGGGTCTGTACATAGTCAATGGGCTTGGAGGGGACTGGTAGGTACATAGCTCTGTTACATCCTGGGTCTGTACATAGTCAATGGGCTTGGAGGGGACTCCTACGGTAGGTACACCTATAGCTCTGTTACATCCTGGGTCTGTACATAGTCAATGGGCTTGGAGGGGACTCCTACGGTAGGTTCACCTATAGCTCTGTTACATCCTGGGTCTGTACATAGTCAATGGGCTTGGAGGGGACTCCTACGGTAGGTACACCTATAGCTCTGTTACATCCTGGGTCTGTACATAGTCAATGGGCTTGAGGGGACTCCTACGGTAGGTACACCTATAGCTCTGTTACATCCTGGGTCTGTACATAGTCAATGGGCTTGGAGGGGACTCCTACGGTAGGTACACCTATAGCTCTGTTACATCCTGGGTCTGTACATAGTCAATGGGCTTGGAGGGGACTCTACGGTAGGTACACCTATAGCTCTGTTACATCCTGGGTCTGTACATAGTCAATGGGCTTGGAGGGGACTCCTACGGTAGGTACACCTATAGCTCTGTTACATCCTGGGTCTGTACATAGTCAATGGGCTTGGAGGGGACTCCTACGGTAGGTTCACCTATAGCTCTGTTACATCCTGGGTCTGTACATAGTCAATGGGCTTGGAGGGGACTCCTACGGTAGGTTCACCTACTAGCTCTGTTACATCCTGGGTCTGTACATAGTCAATGGGCTTGGAGGGGACTCCTACGGTAGGTACACCTATAGCTCTGTTACATCCTGGGTCTGTACATAGTCAATGGGCTTGGAGGGGACTCCTACGGTAGGTTCACCTATAGCTCTGTTACATCCTGGGTCTGTACATAGTCAATGGGCTTGGAGGGGACTCCTACGGTAGGTACACCTATAGCTCTGTTACATCCTGGGTCTGTACATAGTCAATGGGCTTGGAGGGGACTCCTACGGTAGGGTTCACCTATAGCTCTGTTACATCCTGGGTCTGTACATAGTCAATGGGCTTGAGGGGACTCCTACGGTAGGTTCACCTATAGCTCTGTTACATCCTGGGTCTGTACATAGTCAATGGGCTTGGAGGGGACTCCTCGGTAGGTACACCTATAGCTCTGTTACATCCTGGGTCTGTACATAGTCAATGGGCTTGGAGGGGACTCCTACGGTAGGTTCACCTATAGCTCTGTTACATCCTGGGTCTGTACATAGTCAATGGGCTTGGAGGGGACTCCTACGGTAGGTTCACCTATAGCTCTGTTACATCCTGGGTCTGTACATAGTCAATGGGCTTGAGGGGACTCCTACGGTAGGTACACCTATAGCTCTGTTACATCCTGGGTCTGTACATAGTCAATGGGCTTGGAGGGACTCCTACGGTAGGTACACCTATAGCTCTGTTACATCCTGGGTCTGTACATAGTCAATGGGCTTGGAGGGGACTCCTCCGGTAGGTACACCTATAGCTCTGTTACATCCTGGGTCTGTACATAGTCAATGGGCTTGGAGGGGACTCTACGGTAGGTACACCTATAGCTCTGTTACATCCTGGGTCTGTATATAGTCAATGGGCTTGGAGGGGACTCCTACGGTAGGTTCACCTATAGCTCTGTTACATCCTGGGTCTGTACATAGTCAATGGTAGGCTTGGAGGGGACTCTACGGTAGGTTCACCTATAGCTCTGTTACATCCTGGGTCTGTACATAGTCAATGGTAGGCTTGAGGGGACTCCTACGGTAGGTACACCTATAGCTCTGTTACATCCTGGGTCTGTACATAGTCAATGGGCTTGGAGGGGACTCCTACGGTAGGTACACCTATAGCTCTGTTACATCCTGGGTCTGTACATAGTCACGGGCTTGGAGGGGACTCCTATCAGTAGGTACACCTATAGCTCTGTTACATCCTGGGTCTGTACATAGTCAATGGGCTTGGAGGACTCCTATGGTCAGTACACCTATAGCTCTGTTACATCCTGGGTCTGTACATAGTCAATGGTAGGCTTGGAGGGGACTCCTGTTGGTAGGGTCACCTAGCTCTGTTACATCCTGGGTCTGTACATAGTCAATGGGCTTGAGGGGACTCCTACGGTAGGTACACCTATAGCTCTGTTACATCCTGGGTCTGTACATAGTCAATGGGCTTGGAGGGGACTCCTACGGTAGGTTCACCTATAGCTCTGTTACATCCTGGGTCTGTACATAGTCAATGGGCTTGGAGGGGACTCCTACGGTAGGTTCACCTATAGCTCTGTTACATCCTGGGTCTGTACATAGTCAATGGGCTTGGAGGGACTCCTACGGTAGGTACACCTATAGCTCTGCTATCCTGGGTCTGTACATAGTCAATGGTAGGCTTGAGGGGACTCCTACGGTAGGTACACCTATAGCTCTGTTACATCCTGGGTCTGTATATAGTCAATGGTAGGCTTGGAGGGGACTCCTATGGTAGGTACCTATAGCTCTGTTACATCCTGGGTCTGTACATAGTCAAATGGGGCTTGGAGGGGACTCCCTCGGTAGGTTCACCTATAGCTCTGTTACATCCTGGGTCTGTACATAGTCAATGGGCTTGGAGGGACTCCCTATGGTAGGTACACCTATAGCTCTGTTACATCCTGGGTCTGTACATAGTCACGGGCTTGGAGGGGACTCCTACGGTAGGTACACCTGTAGCTCTGTTACATCCTGGGTCTGTACATAGTCAATGGGCTTGGAGGGGACTCCCTATGGTAGGTACACCTATAGCTCTGTTACATCCTGGGTCTGTACATAGTCAATGGGCTTGGAGGGGACTCCTTAGGTTCACCTATAGCTCTGTTACATCCTGGGTCTGTACATAGTCAATGGGGCTTGGAGGGGACTCCTACGGTAGGTTCACCTATAGCTCTGTTACATCCTGGGTCTGTACATAGTCAATGGGCTTGGAGGGGACTCCTACGGTAGGTACACCTATAGCTCTGTTACATCCCTGGGTCTGTACATAGTCAATGGTAGGCTTGGAGGGGGACTCCTATGGTAGGTTCACCTATAGCTCTGTTACATCCTGGGTCTGTACATAGTCACGGTAGGCTTGGAGGGGACTCCTATGGTAGGTACACCTATAGCTCTGTTACATCCTGGGTCCGTACATAGTCAATGGGCTTGGAGGGGACTCCTACGGTAGGTACACCTATAGCTCTGTTACATCCTGGGTCTGTACATAGTCACGGGCTTGGAGGGGACTCCTATGGTAGGTTCACCTATAGCTCTGTTACATCCTGGGTCTGTACATAGTCAACGGGCTTGAGGGGGACTCCTGGTAGGTTCACCTATAGCTCTGTTACATCCTGGGTCTGTACATAGTCAATGGGCTTGGAGGGGACTCCTACGGTAGGTACACCTATAGCTCTGTTACATCCTGGGTCTGTACATAGTCAATGGGCTTGGAGGGGACTCCTACGGTAGGTTCACCTATAGCTCTGTTACATCCTGGGTCTGTACATAGTCAATGGTAGGCTTGGAGGGGACTCCTACGGTAGGTTCACCTATAGCTCTGTTACATCCTGGGTCTGTACATAGTCAATGGTAGGCTTGAGGGGACTCCTACGGTAGGTTCACCTATAGCTCTGTTACATCCTGGGTCTGTACATAGTCAATGGTAGGCTTGGAGGGGACTCCTACGGTAGGTACACCTATAGCTCTGTTACATCCTGGGTTGTACATAGTCAATGGGCTGGAGGGGACTCTGGTAGGTACACCTATAGCTCTGTTAATGGTAGGGGCTTGGAGGGGACTCCTACGGTAGGTACACCTATAGCTCTGTTACATCCTGGGTCTGTACATAGTCAATGGGCTTGGAGGGGACTCCTACGGTAGGTTCACCTATAGCTCTGTTACATCCTGGGTCTGTACATAGTCAATGGGGCTTGGAGGGGACTCCTACGGTAGGTTCACCTATAGCTCTGTTACATCCTGGGTATGTACATAGTCAACCAAACTGGGGGACTCTAGGTACCTATAGCTCTGTTACATCCTGGGTCTGTACATAGGGGCTTGGAGGGACTCCTACGGTAGGTACACCTATAGCTCTGTTACATCCTGGGTCTGTACATAGTCAATGGGCTTGGAGGGGACTCCTACGGTAGGTTCACCTATAGCTCTGTTACATCCTGGGTCTGTATATAGTCAATGGGCTTGGAGGGACTCCTATGGTAGGTTCACCTATAGCTCTGTTACATCCTGGGTCTGTACATAGTCAATGGGGCTTGGAGGACTCCTACGGTAGGTACACCTATAGCTCTGTTACATCCTGGGTCTGTACATAGTCAATGGTAGGCTTGGAGGGGACTCCTACGGTAGGTTCACCTATAAGCTCTGTTACATCCTGGGTCTGTACATAGTCAATGGGCTTGGAGGGGACTCCTACGGTAGGTTCACCTATAGCTCTGTTACATCCTGGGTCTGTACATAGTCAATGGGCTTGGAGGGGACTCCTATGGTAGGGCTCTGTTACATCTACATAGCTCTGTTCATCCTGGGCTCTGTTACATCCTGGGTCTGTATATAGTCAATGGGCTTGGAGGGGACTCCTACGGTAGGTATACCTATAGCTCTGTTACATCCTGGGTCTGTACATAGTCAATGGGCTTGGAGGGGACTCCTACGGTAGGTACACCTATAGCTCTGTTACATCCTGGGTCTGTACATAGTCAATGGGCTTGGAGGGGACTCCTACGGTAGGTACACCTATAGCTCTGTTACATCCTGGGTCTGTACATAGTCAATGGTAGGCTTGGAGGGGACCTCTACGGTAGGTTCACCTATAGCTCTGTTACATCCTGGGTCTGTATATAGTCAATGGGCTTGGAGGGGACTCCTACGGTAGGTACACCTATAGCTCTGTTACATCCTGGGTCTGTACATAGTCAATGGGGCTTGGAGGGGACTCCTACGGTAGGTACACTATAGCTCTGTTACATCCTGGGTCTGTACATAGTCAATGGGCTTGGAGGGGACTCCTACGGTAGGTTCACCTATAGCTCTGTTACATCCTGGGTCTGTACATAGTCAATGGTAGGCTTGGAGGGGACTCCTACGGTAGACACCTATAGCTCTGTTACATCCTGGGTCTGTACATAGTCAATGGTAGGCTTGGAGGGGACTCTATGGTAGGTACACCTATAGCTCTGTTACATCCTGGGTCTGTAATAGTCAATGGGCTTGGAGGACTCCTATGAGCAGTTCACCTATAGCTCTGTTACATCCTGGGTCTGTACATAGTCAATGGGGCTTGGAGGGACTCCTACGGTAGGGTCACTATAGCTCTGTTACATCCTGGGTCTGTATATAGTCAATGGTAGCTTGGAGGGGACTCCTACGGTAGGTACACCTATAGCTCTGTTACATCCTGGGTCTGTACATAGTCAATGGTAGGCTTGGAGGGGACTCCTACGGTAGGTTCACCTATAGCTCTGTTATCCTGGGTCTGTACATAGTCAATGGTAGGCTTGGAGGACTCCTATGGTAGGTACACCTATAGCTCTGTTACATCCTGGGTCTGTACATAGTCAATGGTAGGCTTGGAGGGACTTGGTAGGTTCACCTATAGCTCTGTTACATCCTGGGACATCCTTGAGGGGACCTTTACGGTAGGCACACCTATAGCTCTGTTACATCCTGGGTCTGTATATAGTCAATGGTAGGCTTGGAGGGGGACTCCTACGGTAGGGTACACCTATAGCTCTGTTACATCCTGGGTCTGTACATAGTCAATGGTAGGCTTGGAGGGGACTCCTATGGTAGTACACCTATAGCTCTGTTACATCCTGGGTCTGTACATAATCAATGGGCTTGGATCACTGACCTAACCCAGTCTCTCAGAGTTCACCTACTGAGCTCTGTTACATCCTGGTGTCTGTCAGATAGTCAATGGTAACCCAGAGTCTTGGAGGACTCATGATAGGTTCACCTATAGCTCTGTTACATCCTGGGTCTGTACATAGTCAATGGGCTTGGAGGGGACTCCTACGGTAGGTACACCTATAGCTCTGTTACATCCTGGGTCTGTACATAGTCAATGGGCTTGGAGGGGACTCCTACGGTAGGTTCACCTATAGCTCTGTTACATCCTGGGTCTGTACATAGTCAATGGGCTTGGAGGGGACTCCTATGGTAGGTACACCTATAGCTCTGTTACATCCTGGGTCTGTACATAGTCAATGGTAGCTTGGAGGGGACTCCTATGGTAGGTTCACCTATAGCTCTGTTACATCTGGGTCTGTACATAGTCAATGGGCTTGGAGGGACTCCTACGGTAGGTACACCTATAGCTCTGTTACATCCTGGGTCTGTACATAGTCAATGGGCTTGGAGGGGACTCCTACGGTAGGTTCACCTATAGCTCTGTTACATCCTGGGTATGTACATAGTCAATGGGCTTGGAGGGGACTCCTACGGTAGGTTCACCTATAGCTCTGTTACATCCTGGGTCTGTACATAGTCAATGGGCTTGGAGGGGACTCCTACGGTAGGTTCACCTATAGCTCTGTTACATCCTGGGTCTGTACATAGTCAATGGGCTTGGAGGACTCCTACGGTAGGTTCACCTATAGCTCTGTTACATCCTGGGTCTGTACATAGTCAATGGGCTTGGAGGGGACTCCTCACGGTAGGTACACCTATAGCTCTGTTACATCCTGGGTCTGTACATAGTCAATGGGGCTTGGAGGGCTCCTACGGTAGGTTCACCTATAGCTCTGTTACATCCTGGGTCTGTACATAGTCAATGGGGCTTGGAGGACTCCTATGGTCAGTACACCTATAGCTCTGTTACATCCTGGTCTGTACATAGTCAATGGGCTTGGAGGGGACTCCTACGGTAGGTACACCTATAGCTCTGTTACATCCTGGGTATGTACATAGTCAATGGGCTTGGAGGGGACTCCTATGGTAGGTACACCTATAGCTCTGTACATCCTGGGTCTGTACATAGTCAATGGTAGGACTTGGAGGGACTCCTACTAGGTTCACCTATAGCTCTGTTACATCCTGGTCTGTACATAGTCAATGGGCTTGGAGGGGGACTCTACGGTAGGTTCACCTATAGCTCATCTCTAGGCAGTAGTACTGTAGACTACTTTATCACTGACCTCAACTCCAGAGTCTCTCAGAGAGTTCACAGTCAGCCCACTGACCTCAACCCAGAGTCTCTCAGAGAGTCTCACAGTCAGTCCACTGACCTCAACCCAGAGTCTCTCAGAGAGTTCTACAGTCAGCCCACTGACCTCAACCCAGAGTCTCTCAGAGAGTTCACAGTCAGTCCACTGACCTCAACCCAGAGTCTCTCAGAGAGTCCACAGTCAGTCCACTGACCTCAACCCAGAGTCTCTCAGAGCCTTCATGTCAGTCCACTGACCTCAACCCAGAGTCTCTCAGAGAGTTCACAGTCAGTCCACTGACCACAACCCAGAGTCTCTCAGAGAGTTCACAGTCAGCCCACTGACCTCAACCCAGAGTCTCTCAGAGTGTTCACAGTCAGTCCACTGACCACAACCCAGAGTCTCTCAGAGAGTTCACAGTCAGCCCACTGACACCCCTATCAGACCACAGCAAAATCACAGTCTACTTAAAGAGAGCAATACTCAACCGTGAGGCATCAAAGC
>NW_026287147.1:0-13626 GCF_023373465.1 Oncorhynchus keta | reverse complement strand
AGCTCTGGTCCTGGGCCCACGTCTAATGGAGGCCTGGTGAAGAAAGAAACCACGTAAATCACTTGGTGAAAAACTGATCATTTAAAAAAGGGACATTTTCTAGTCCCTATGTAGTGCACTAGTTTGACCAGAGCCATGCTCTTAATTAGTGCGCTAGTTTTGACCAGAGCCCATGCTCTTAATTAGTGCACTAGTTTTGACCAGAGCCCATGCTCTTAATTAGTGCACTAGTTTTGACCAGAGCCCATGCTCTTAATTTTTTTATTTTTTATTTCACCTTTATTTAACCAGGTAGGCTAGTTGAGAACAAGTTCTCATTTGCAACTGCGACCTGGCCAAGATAAAGCAAAGCAGTGTGAACAGACAACACAGAGTTACACACATGGAGTAAACAATTTAGCAAGTCAATAACACAGTAGAAAAAAATGGGCAGTCTATATACAATGTGTGCAAAAGGCATGAGGAGGTAGGCGAATAATACAATTTTGCAGATTAACACTGGTGATAAATGATCAGATGGGCATGTACAGGTAGAGATATTGGTGTGCAAAAGAGCAGAAAAGTAAATAAAATAAAAACAGTATAAAAACAGTATGGGAATGAGGTAGGTGAAAAAAGGGTGAGCTATTTACCAATAGACTATGTACAGCTGCAGCATCAGCTGCAGCGTCGGATAGCTGATGTTTGAAGTTGGTGAGGAGATAAAAGTCTCCAACTGGCGATTTTGCAATTCGTTCCAGTCACAGGCAGCAGAGTACTGGGCGAAAACGGCCGTGAGTGTTGGCTTTAAAGGGATGATCAGTGAGATACACCTGCTGGAGCGCGTGCTACGGATGGGTGCTTGCCATCGTGACCAGTGAACTGAGATAAGGCGGAGCTTTTACCTAGCATGGACTTGTAGATGACCTGGAGCCAGTGGGTCTGGCGCGAATATGTAGTGAGGGCCAGCCGACTAGAGCATGGTCGCAGTGGTGGGTGGTATAAGGTGCTTTAGTGACAAAACGGATGGCACTGTGATAGACTGCATCCAGTTTGCTGAGTAGAGTGTTGGAAGCCATTTTGTAGATGACATCGCCGAAGTCCAGGATCAGGTAGGATAGTCAGTTTTACTAGGGGTAAGCTTGGCAGCGTGAGTGAAGGAGGCTTTGTTGCGGAATAGAGCCGACTCTGGATTTGATTTTGATTGGAGATGTTTGATGTGAGTCTGGAAGGAGAGTTTGCAGTCTAGCCAGACACCTAGGTACTTATAGATGTCCACATATTCAAAGGTTGGAACCATCCAGGGTGGTGATGCTAGTCGGGCATGCGGGTGCAGGCAGCGATCGGTTAAAAGCATGCATTTGGTTTTACTCGCGTTTAGGAGCAGTTGGAGGCCACGGAAGGAGTGCTGTATGGCATTGAAGCTCGTTTGGAGGTTGGATAGCACAGTGTCCAATGACGGGCCAAAAGTATATAGAATGGTGTCGTCTGCGTAGAGGTGGATCAGGAATCGCCCGCCAAGAGCAACATCATTGATATATACAGAGAAAAGAGTCGGCCCGGGTGAACCCTGTGGCACCCCATAGAGACTGCCAGAGGACCGGACAGCATGCCCTCGGTTGACACACTGAACTCTGTCTGCAAAGTAATTGGTGAACCAGGCAAGGCAGTCATCCGAAACAGGCTGTTGAGTCTGCCATTAAGAATTTAAGTGATTGACAGGTGGCACAGCGGGTGGAGTGAAGACGGCTGCACTGGTACTGTCTTTTATCGATGGCGGTTATGATATCATTAATTAGTGCACTAGATTTTATTAGAGCCCATTGTCTTAATTGGTATAGTTTTGACCAAACCATGCTCTTAATTAGTGCACTAGTTTTGTATGAGCACCGGTCAAACAGAGGGTACTATATATATATATATATATATATATATATATATATATATATATATATATATATATATACATACATATACATATACATATATATAAAGCCTTCTTGCTCCTTCAGTCCAATTTGTAGTTTTTACATTGTTTGAAAAACAAACATGTTACATAGTGAAGAGGTGCAACGCTGTTGGCCATGACCGAGTCCAAGAATCACTCACCGTATCTGTGGAAGCTGGAGAGAGAGAAAGAGAGAGAAATCAGGGTGAGATATTAGCTACAAATTCAAAAAAATAGATTCATTCAGATCCAATACTCTACTGCAGGGAACACTGCTCTACCTACCGTCTCAAAGGAATACCACAGAAATGCATTTTAAAATCGGCAAACATTTCCTTAAAATCTGTTTTAGAATATGTAGCATAGCTGGACATTTGATTTAAAACCGCAAGAGGTCTCAGCTGCATGGCAAAATGTGTAGAATTGTAGAAAAAGGCCTTAAAAACCAAACAAACTTCTCTAAACCACCAAGAGGCCTTTAAAATGTTCCCTAAAATCTGGCTGGGGGGGGTTAGAACAGTAGTGACATCTATAAACCCTGAAGGGGGTCAGAACAGTCCAACAGTGACACCTCTATAAGCCCTGAAGGGTCAGAACAGTCCAACAGTAGTCACCTCTATAAACCCTGAAGAAGGGTCAGAACAGTCCAACAGTAGTCACCTCTATAAACCCTGAAGGGTCAGAACAGTCCAACAGTAGTCACCTCTATAAACCCTGAAGGGTCAGAACAGTCCAACAGTAGTCACCTCTATAAACCCTGAAGGGTCAGAACAGTCCAACAGTAGTCACCTCTATAAACCCTGAAGGGTCAGAACAGTCACCTCTAACAGTAGTCACCTCTATAAGCCTGAAGGGTCAGAAATAGTCAACAGTAGTCACCTCTATAAACCCTGAAGGGTCAGAACAGTCCAACAGTAGTCACCTCTATAAACCCTGAAGGGTCAGAACAGTCCAACAGTAGTCACCTCTATAAACCCTGAAGGGTCAGAACAGTCCAACAGTAGTCACCTCTATGAAACAGAAATGTCCAAATAGTAGTGAAGGGTCAAAACAGTCCAACAGTAGTCACCTCTATAAACCCTGAAGGGTCAGAACAGTCCAACAGTAGTCACCTCCTATAAACCTGAAGGGTCAGAACAGTCCAACAGTAGTCACCTCTATAAACCCTGAAGGGTCAGAAGTCAACAGTAGTCACCTCTATAAACCTGAAGGGTCAAGTCCAACAGTGACCAACAGTAGTCACATAAACCCTGAAGGGTCAGAACAGTCCAACAGTAGTGACCTATAAGAAACTAGAACAGTCCAACAGTAGTGACCTATGTCCCTGAAGGGTCAGAACAGTCCAACAGTAGTGACCTCTATAAACTGAAGGGTCAGAACAGTCCAACAGTGTCACCTCTATAAACCCTGGTCAGAACAGTCCAACAGTAGTCACCTCTATAAACCCTGAAGGGAACAGTCCAACAGTAGTCACCTCTATAAACCCTGTCCAACAACAGTAGTCACCTCTATAAACCCTGGAAGGGTCAAACAGTCCAACAGTAGTCACATAAACCCTGAAGGTCAAAACAGTCCAACAGTAGTCACCTCTATAAACCCTGAAGGGTCAAAACAGTCCAAAACCTGAGTAGTCACCAACAGTATAAACCCTGAAGGGTCAGAACAGTAGTCACCTCTATAAACCCTGAAGGGTCAAAACAGTCCAACAGTAGTCACCTCTATAAACCCTGAAGGGTCAGAACAGGCAACAGTAGTGACCTCTATAAACCCTGAAGGGTCAGAACAGGCCAACAGTAGTCACCTCTATAAACCCTGAAGGGTCAGAACAGTCCAACAGTAGTCACCTCTATAAACCTGAAGGGTCAAAACAGTCCAACAGTAGTCACCTCTATAAACCCTGAAGGGTCAGAACAGTCCAACAGTAGTCATAAACCCTGAAGGTCAGAACAGTATAATAAACCCTGAAGGGTCAGAACAGTCCAACAGTAGTCACCTCTATAAACCCTGAAGGGGTCAGAACAGTCCAGTAGTGACCTCTAGTGAAGGGTCAGAACAGTCTAGTCAAGCAGACTGGAATGTGGTCGTTGCAGCTCAAGTCAATAAGAGTTTCAGGAAACAATCTTCTCCAGTCTCAACTCCACCACATCACTTTTTTCCTTTTCTATTAGTCACAGACACCTACTTGGGATTTCTATAAACCCTGAAGAACTCTTCAATACCTCCACTAGTCCAGTCTGGTGCGTGGTAGTAGCAGCCTCATGCAGGATTCTCATACTGTGGTCCAGCTGACTGACAGCCTCTCTGACAGCCTCCAGGTGGCGCTGCAGCTGTTCCAGAGCCACCTCCTGCTCCCTCCTGCAGCCGTTCCAACACACGCCTCCTCCTCCCCAAGGAAGGCATGCAACGCCTGGAACTCCCCTTGGATCCACCTGCGGCTCAAGAGCCAATTCTCTACAGACAGAGGGTGAGATATCAACCTGGATATAAATAAAATCCTACATTTTAATAAATGTTCTGGGGAAAATGAAGATGAATCCATAGTCGTGTAAAGGAACTGACCTGGGAGTGGGACATGAATCAGGAAACACACGAACCACAAACCCCCATCTTATCCACCAAACCCCCATCTTATCCACCCATCTTATCCACCAACAAAACCCCCATCTTATCCACCAATCTTATCCACCAACCACCAAACCCCCATCTTATCCACCAACAACCAAACCCCCATCTTATCCACCAACAACCAAACCCCCATCTTATCCACCAACAACCAAACCCCCAAATGGAGTATCTACATTGGTGAACAGAGGCCCATTATCAGCAACCATCACTCCTGTGTTCCAACGGCACGTTGTGTTAGCTAATCCAAGTTCATCATTTTAAAAGGCTAATTGATCATTAGAAACCCCTTTTACAATTATGTGACACAACTGAAAACTGTTTGAGCTGATTAAAGAAGCAATAAAACTGTCCTTCTTTAGACTAGTTGAATATCTGGAGCATCAGTGTTTGTGGATTCGATTACAGGCTCAAAATGGCTGAGAAACAAAGACCTTTCTTCTGAAACTCGTCAGTCTATTATTGTTCTGAGAAATGAAGGCTATTCCATGAGAGAAATTGCCCATTGATCTCGTACAGCGCTGTGTACTACTCCCTTCACAGAACAGCGCAAACTGGCCCTAACTAGAATAGAATGAGAGTGGGAGGCCCCAGTGCTGTGAGCAAGGCGACAAGTACATTAGTGTGTCTAGTTTGAGAAACAGACGCCTCACAAGTCCTCAACTGGCACTTCATTAAATAGTACCCAAAACACCATTCTCAACGTCAAGAGTGAAGAGGTGACTCCTGGATTCTGGCCTTCTAGGCAGAGTTGCAAAGAAAAGCCACATCTCAGACTGGCCATTAAAAGAAAGGATTAAGATGGGCAAAAAACACAGAAACTGGACCACTGCCTAGAAGGCCAGCTTCCCGAAGTCGCCTCTACACCGTTGAGGTCGAGACTGGCGTTTTGTGGGTACTATTTAATGAAGCTGCCAGTTGAGGACTTGTTTCTCAAAACTAGACACTAAATATTTTTTTAACAACTTAAAATCTATAATCTTCATGTCCAACTATTTGTTTTTTAAAATTGTGACGGACAAGAGGACAGACTTAATGACCAATTTGTAAGTCGCTCTGGATAAGAGCGTCTGCTAAATGACTTAAATGTAATGTTGATGATCCTAAACCTTTATAGACTCCATCTTGTCCTCGTCTCTGTATCACACACACTTTAGGTCTCTTGTCCTCGTCTCTGTATCACACACAGGTGCTACACCTCTCTCCATCTTGTCCTCGTCTCTGTATCACACAGGTCTTTACCTTGATGCTCTCCATCTTGTCCTCGTCTCTGTATCACACACAGGTCTTTACCTTGATGCTCTCCATCTTGTCCTCGTCTCTGTATCACACACAGGTCTTTACCTTGATGCTCTCCATCTTGTCCTCGTCTCTGTATCACACAGGTCTTTACCTGATGCTCTCCATCTTGTCCTAGTCTCTGTATCACACAGGTCTTTACCTTGATGCTCTCCATCTTGTCCTCGTCTCTGTATCACACACAGGTCTTTACCTTGATGCTCTCCATCTTGTCCTCGTCTCTATCACACACAGGTCTTTACCTTGATGCTCTCCATCTTGTCCTCGTCTCTGTATCACACACAGGTCTTTACCTTGATGCTCTCCATCTTGTCCTCGTCTCTGTATCACACAGGTCTTTACCTTGATGCTCTCCATCTTGTCCTCGTCTCTGTATCACACAGGTCTTTACCTTGATGCTCTCCATCTTGTCCTCGTCTCTGTATCACACACAGGTCTTTACCTTGATGCTCTCCATCTTGTCCTCGTCTCTGTATCACACACAGGTCTTTACCTTGATGCTCTCCATCTTGTCCTCGTCTCTGTATCACACACAGGTCTTTACCTTGATGCTCTCCATCTTGTCCTCGTCTCTGTATCACACACAGGTCTTTACCTTGATGCTCTCCATCTTGTCCTCGTCTCTGTATCACACAGGTCTTTACCTTGATGCTCTCCATCTTGTCCTCGTCTCTGTATCACACACAGGTCTTTACCTTGATGCTCTCCATCTTGTCCTCGTCTCTGTATCACACACAGGTCTTTACCTTGATGCTCTCCATCTTGTCCTCGTCTCTGTATCACACACAGGTCTTTACCTTGATGCTCTCCATCTTGTCCTCGTCTCTGTATCACACAGGTCTTTACCTTGATGCTCTCCATCTTGTCCTCGTCTCCATTTAGAACAGTGATGAAATCCTCTCGTCTCCGTCTGTGAGCCTCCAACGAATCCTTCTGTTGTTTCTGACAACAAAACATAAAATGAACGTGGTCAAAATGTTAGGCAACTTCAAAAGAAACAGGTTAATGAGGGAATGCGTTTCCCTGTGTGTTAATTGGAAGAATATGAAACAATTGATAGCAGGGATGGGGCAACTTTGATTAAGGGAGAAACAGGAACAGAAACCCTGAACTCATCACGAGGCGCCGTGGCTCCACGTACCCCCCCCTACCCACAGTGGCTCCACGTACCCCCTCCCTACCCCCAGTGGCTCACGTACCCCCTCCCTACCACAGTGGCTCCAGCACCTCCCTACCCAGAGTGGCTCCACGTGCCCCCCTCCTACCCAGGTGGCTCCACATACCCCCTCCCTACCCAGAGTGGCTCACGGCTTCCCCATTCCCACCATGGCTCCACGTACCCCCTCCCTACCCACAGTGGCTCCACGTGCCCCCTCCCCTACCCACAGTGGCTCCCAAGTGCCCCCCTCCCTACCCACAGTGGCTCCAAGTACCCCCACTCCCTACCCACAGTGGCTCCACGTACCCCCTCCCCCACCCACAGTGGCTCCGTACACCCACCCACCACGGTGGCTCCCACCCCCTCCCTACCCCATCCCTACCCACAGTGGCTCCACGTACCCCCACCCAGTGGCTCCACGTACCCCCTCCCTACCCCTGGCTCCCATTACCCCCTCCCTACCCACAGTGGCTCCATCGTACCCCTCCCTACCCACATCCCCCTACCCACAGTGGCTCCAATGCACTCCATTTACATTTACATTTACATTTAAGTCATTTTAGTATTTCTTATCCAGAAGCGGCACCTAGACTGGTGCATACACCTTATGACAAACCAGTGGAACAGCCACTTGCATGTCTAAATCTTGTTGAGGGGAGAAAGGATTACCCCCTACCCTCTACCCACCCTAGGTATTCCTTGAAGAGTGGGGTTTGTGTGTCTCCGGAAGTGGTGATTGACCCGCTGTCCTGGCGTCGTGAGGGCATTCCACCATTGGGGCCAGAGCAGCGAACAGTTTTGACTGGGCTGAGCGGGGAAACTGTACTTCTCAGTGGTAGGGAGGCAGAGCAGGCCAGAGGTGGATGAACGCAGTGCCCTTGTTTGGGTGTAGGGCCTGATCAGAGCCTGGAGGTACTGGGGTGCCGTTCCCCTCACAGCTCCGTAGGCGAGCACCATGGTCTTGTAGCGGATGCGGCTTCAACTGAAGCCAGTGGAGAGCGGAGGACGGGGTGACGTGAAAGAGCAGGAAGGTTGAACACCAGACGGGCTGCAGCGTTCTGGATGAGTTGTAGGGGTTTTAATGGCACAGGCAGGAGCCCAGCCAACTTAGCGAGTTGCAGTAATCAAGACGGAGATGACAAGTGCCTGGATTGGGGACCTGCGCCGCTTCCTGTGAGGCAGAGTGCGTACTCTCACGGATGTTGTAGAGCATAGACCTACAGGAACGGGACACACGCCTTGATGTTGGTTGAGAGCGTCAGGGTGTTGTCAGGATCACGCCAAGGTTCTTAGCGCTCTGGGAGGGAGGACACAATGGAGGTTGTCAACCCGCGTGGCGAGATCATGGAACAGCAGTGCCCCAGGAGGAAGAGGAGCTCCGTCTTGCTGAGGTTCAGCTTGAGGTAGTGATCCGTCATCACACACTGATATGTCTGCAGACATGCAGAGAGATCGGATCGCCACCTGGTCATCAGAGGGAAAGGAGAGATTAATTGTGTGTGATCTACATAGCAATGATAGGAGAGACCATGTGAGTTATGACAGAAGCCAAGTGACTTGGTGTATAGCGAGAATAAGAGAGACCTAGAACAGAGCCCTAGGGGACACAGTGGTGGTGCGCGTGGTGAGGAGACAGATTCTCGCCAGCCACCTGGTAGGAAGCGACCTGTCAGGTAGGACGCAAATCCAAGCGTGGAGCGCGCCCGCGAGAATGCCAACTCGGAGAGGGTGGAGAGGAGGATCTGATGGTTCCACAGTTCGAAGGCCGATAGGTCTAGAAGGATGAGCAGAGGAGAGAGAGTTAAAAACTTAAGATGCGGAGCGCCTCCGTGATACAGAGAAGAGCAGTCTCAGTTGAATGACTAGTCTTGAAACCTGACTGGTTTGGATCAAGAGGTCATTCTGAGAGAGATAGCGGTAGAGCTGGCCAAGGACGGCACGCTCAAGAGTTTTGGAGAGAAAAGAGAGGGATACTGGTCTGTAGTTGTTGACATCGGAGGGATCGAGTGTAGGTTTTTTTTTCAGAAGGGGTGCAACTCTCGCTCTCTTGAAGACGGAGGGACGTAGCCAGCGGTCAGGGATGAGTTGATGAGCGAGGTGAGGTAAGGAGAAGGTCTCCGAAAATGGTCTGGAGAAGAGAGGAGGGATAGGGTCAAGCGGGCAGGTTGTTGGGCGGCCGGCCGTCACAAGACGCGAGATTTCATCTGGAGAGAGGGAGAAAGAGGTCAGAGCATAGGGTAGGGCAGTGTGAGGCAGAACAAGCGGTGTCGTTTGACTTAGCAACGAGGATCGGATGTCATCGACCTTCTTTTCAAAATGGTTGACGAAGTCATCTGCAGAGAGGAGGAGGGAGGGGGGAGGGATTCAGGGAGGGAGGAGAAGGTGGCAAAGAGCTTCCTAGGGTTAGAGGCAGATGCTTGGAACTTAGAATGGTAGAAAGTGGCTTTAGCCACACCACAGTGGCTCCATCGTAACCCAGTGGCTCCACGCACCCCCTCCCTACCCACAGTGGCTCCACGACCCCTACCCACAGTGGCTCCACGCGACCCCTACCCAGTGGCTCCACGTGCCCCCTCCCTACCCACAGTGGCTCCATCCCCCTCCGTGCCTCCCCTACCCTGAGTGGCTCCACGTACCCCCTCCCTACCCCCCAGAGAGAGAGAGAGAGAGAGACGGGAACAGAGACAGAGAGAGAGAGAGACGGGAACAGAGACAGAGAGAGAGAGAGACAGGGAACAGAGAACAGAGACAGAGGAGACGGGAACAGAGACAGAGAGAGAGACGGGAACAGAGACAGAGAGAGAGACGGGAACAGAGACAGAGAGGAGACGGGAACAGAGACAGAGAGAGAGAGAGACGGGAACAGAGACAGAGAGAGACAGGAACAGAGACAGAGAGGGGAACAGAGACAGAGAGAGAGAGACGGGAACAGAGACAGAGAGAGAGACGGGAACAGAGACAGAGAGAGAGAGAGGAACAGAGACAGGGAACAGAGACAGAGACAGAGAGAGAGACGGGGAACAGAGACAGAGAGAGAGAGAGAGACGGGAACAGAGACAGAGAGAGACGGGAACAGAGACAGAGAGAGAGAGAGAGACGGGAACAGAGACAGAGAGACGGGAACAGAGACAGAGAGAGAGAGGAACAGGAACAGAGACAGAGAGAGAGAGACGGGAACAGAGACAGAGAGAGAGACGGGAACAGAGACAGAGAGAGAGAGAGACGGGAACAGAGACAGAGAGAGAGAGAGAGACGGGAACAGAGACAGAGAGAGAGAGAGAGACGGGAACAGAGACAGAGAGAGAGAGAGACGGGAACAGAGACAGAGAGAGAGAGAGAGACGGGAACAGAGACAGAGAGAGAGAGAGAGACGGGAACAGAGACAGAGAGAGAGAGAGACGGAACAGAGACAGAGAGAGAGAGAGACGGGAACAGAGACAGAGAGAGAGAGAGAGAGACGGGAACAGAGACAGAGAGAGAGAGAGAGACGGGAACAGAGACAGAGAGAGAGAGAGAGACAGGACAGAGACAGAGAACAGAGACAGAGAGAGAGAGACGGGAACAGAGACAGAGAGAGAGAGAGACGGAACAGAGACAGAGAGAGAGAGAGAGACGGGAACAGAGACAGAGAGAGAGAGAGAGAGACGGGAACAGAGACAGAGAGAGAGAGAGAGAGACGGGAACAGAGACAGAGAGAGAGAGAGAGACAAACCCAGAGACGAGGAACAGAGACAGAGAGAGAGAGACGGAACAGAGACAGAGAGAGAGAGAGAGACGGGCAGAGAGACAGAGACAGAGAGAGAGAGAGACGGGGAACAGAGACAGAGAGAGAGAGAGAGAGACGGGAACAGAGAGACAGAGAGAGAGAGAGAGAGACGGAACAGAGACAGAGAGAGAGAGAGAGAGACGGGAACAGAGACAGAGAGAGAGAGAGAGAGACGGAACAGAGACAGAGAGAGAGAAGAGAGACGGGAACAGAGACAGAGAGAGAGAGAGAGAGACGGGAACAGAGACAGAGAGAGAGAGAGAGAGAGAGACGGGAACAGAGACAGAGAGAGAGAGAGAGAGAGAGATCAGGAGACAGAGACAGAGAGAGAGAGAGAGAGAGACGGGGAACAGAGACAGAGAGAGAGAGAGAGAGGAGACAGGACAGAACAGAGACAGAGACAGGAGCCAGAGAGAGAGAGACGGGAACAGAACCAGAGAGAGAGAGAGAGCGAGACAGAGACAGAGAGAGAGGCGGAACAGAGACAGAGAGAGAGAGAGAGAGCAGGGAACAGAGACAGAGAGAGAGAGAGAGACAGGAACAGAGACAAGAGAGAGAGAGAGACGGGAACAAAGGAATGCAGAGAGAGAGAGAAGCGAAGGAACAGAGACAGAGAGAGAGAGAGAGACAGGAACAGAGACAGAGAGAGAGAGCGAAGAACAGAGACAGAGAGAGAGAGAAGACGGGAACAGAGACAGAGAGAGAGAGAGACGGGAACAGAGACAGAGAGAGAGAGAGAGAGACGGGAACAGAGACAGAGAGAGACAGGAACAGAGACAGAGAGAGACAGAGAAGAGGCAGAGAGAGAGAGAGGGCAGAGGTGAAAGCAGAGAGAGAGAGAGAGGCAGGAACAGAGACAGGAGAGAGAGAGACGGGAACAGAGACAGAGAGAGAGAGAGAGAGACGGGAACAGAGACAGAGAGAGAGAGAGAGACGGGAACAGAGACAGAGAGAGAGAGAGAGACGGGAACAGAGACAGAGAGAGAGAGAGAGACGGGAACAGAGACAGAGAGAGAGAGAGAGAGACGGGAACAGAGACAGAGAGAGAGAGAGAGAGAGAGACGGGAACAGAGACAGAGAGAGAGAGAGAGACGGGAACAGAGACAGAGAGAGAGAGAGAGACGGGAACAGAGACAGAGAGAGAGAGAGAGACGGGAACAGAGACAGAGAGAGACAGGAACAGAGACAGAGAGAGACAGAGAGAGACAGAGACAGAGAGAGAGAGACGGGAACAGAGACAGAGAGAGAGAGAGAGACGGGAACAGAGACAGAGAGACGGGAACAGAGACGGGAACAGAGACAGAGAGACGGGAACAGAGACAGAGAGACGGGAACAGAGACAGAGAGAGAGAGAGAGACGGGAACAGAGACAGAGAGAGCAGAGAGACGGGAACAGAGACAGAGAGAGACAGAGAGACGGGAACAGAGACAGAGAGAGACAGAGAGACGGGAACAGAGACAGAGAGAGACAGAGAGAGACGGGAACAGAGACAGAGAGAGACAGAGAGACGGGAACAGAGACAGAGAGAGAGAGAGACGGGAACAGAGACAGAGAGAGACAGAGAGACGGGAACAGAGACAGAGAGAGAGCAGAGAGACGGGAACAGAGACAGAGAGAGAGAGAGAGAGACGGGAACAGAGACAGAGAGACGGGAACAGAGACAGAGAGAGACAGAGAGACGGGAACAGAGACAGAGAGAGACAGAGAGACGGGAACAGAGACAGAGAGAGACAGAGAGACGGGAACAGAGACAGAGAGAGAGAGGGGAACAGAGAGAGAGAGAGAGACGGGAACAGAGAGAGAGAGAGAGACGGGAACAGAGAGAGAGAGAGACGGGAACAGAGAGAGAGAGAGAGACGGGAACAGAGAGAGAGAGAGACAGGGAACAGAGACAGAGAGAGAGACGGGAACAGAGACAGAGAGAGAGACGGGAACAGAGACAGAGAGAGACGGGAACAGAGACAGAGAGAGACGGGAACAGAGAGAGAGAGAGAGAGAGCGGGAACAGAGAGAGAGAGAGACGGGAACAGAGAGAGAGAGAGACGGGAACAGAGAGAGAGAGAGAGACAGGAGACAGAGAGAGAGAGAGAGACGGGAACAGAGACAGAGAGAGAGAGAGAGACGGGAACAGAGACAGAGAGAGAGAGAGAGAGACGGG
This sequence comes from Oncorhynchus keta, assembly GCF_023373465.1. Classification (NCBI taxonomy): domain Eukaryota; kingdom Metazoa; phylum Chordata; class Actinopteri; order Salmoniformes; family Salmonidae; genus Oncorhynchus; species Oncorhynchus keta. The sequence goes on along the minus strand of NW_026287147.1, from coordinate 694 downwards.
AACAGAGACAGAGAGAGAGAGAGAGAGACGGGAACAGAGACAGAGAGAGAGAGAGAGACGGGAACAGAGACAGAGAGAGAGAGACGGGAACAGAGACAGAGAGAGAGAGACGGGAACAGAGACAGAGAGAGAGAGACGGGAACAGAGACAGAGAGAGAGAGACGGGAACAGAGACAGAGAGAGAGAGACGGGAACAGAGACAGAGAGAGAGAGACGGGAACAGAGACAGAGAGAGAGAGACGGGAACAGAGACAGAGAGAGAGAGAACGGGGAACAGAGACAGAGAGAGAGAGAGAGACGGGAACAGAGACAGAGAGAGAGACGGGAACAGAGACAGAGAGAGAGACGGGAACAGAGACAGAGAGAGAGAGAGACGGGAACAGAGACGAGGGGAGACAGAGAGAGAGAGAGAGACGGGAACAGAGACAGAGAGAGAGAGAGAGACGGGAACAGAGACAGAGAGAGAGAGAGACGGGAACAGAGACAGAGAGAGAGAGAGACGGGAACAGAGACAGAGAGAGAGAGAGAGACGGGAACAGAGACAGAGAGAGAGAGAGACGGGAACAGAGACAGAGAGCAGAGAGAGACGGGAACAGAGACAGAGAGAGAGAGAGACGACAGAACAGAGACGAGAGAGAGAGAGAGACGGGAACAGAGACAGAGAGAGAGAGAGAGACGGAACAGAGACAGAGAG